>NC_053492.1:49874152-50155724 GCF_905171775.1 Rana temporaria
AACTTATTGCTACACTTATGCCGCGTACACACCATCACTTTATGTGATGAAAAAAAACTACATTTTTTGTGAAGTAAAAAAACAACGTTTTTGAAAGTTCATTTTCAAAAACGACGTTGCCATCGTTTTTTCAAAATGCTCTAGCAAAGCGCGGTTACGTTCAGCACTCTTTTCCATTGAAGCTCGCTTCATAACTTGCTTCTGAGCATGCGCGGGTTTAAAAACGTAGTTTTAAACGTCGTTTTGCCCACACACTATCATTTTAAATGTCACAAAAAACTACGTTTTGAAAAACGACACAAAAAATTGAAGCATGTTCGAATTTTTTTTTGTCGTTTTTCAGAAGACATACAACAACGTTTTCCCCACACACGGTCATTTTAAATGACGTTTTTAAAAATGTCGTTTTTTTTTTCATCACATAAAGTGATGGTGTGTACGTGGCATTAGATGTGCCTCTCTTTTTTTTTTACCCTGTAAAAAAATGCTTTGATATACAAATGCTTTGGATTACAAGCATTTTTCTGGAACAAATTATGCTTGCAAACCAAGGTTTAACTGTATTCCTCTACTTCTTTGTTTTTCAAAAACACTCATTAGAAACCATTGGGTCTCTTGCACACTGGGTGTTTTTTCTGCTGTTACTAGGTACGTTTAGCTTCTTTTTTTTTTTTTTACCTGTCTCTAAATGTCCCTGCAAGCTATGGGCCAGATTCAGGTACATTTGCGGCAGCGTAACGTATCGCATTTACGTTACACCGCCTCGAGTTTTACGGGCAAGTGCCTGTAAAGTTGCGGCGGCGTAGCGTAAATCCCTCCGGCGCAAGCCCGCCTAATTCAAATGATCCGGGTAGGGGGCGTGGATCATTTAAATTAGGCGCGTTCCCGCGCCAAACGTACTGCGCATGCTCCGTTTTGAAATTTCCTGCTGTGCTTTGCGCGAAAAGACGTTGCACCGACGTCATTTTTTGAATGTAGACGTGAGTTACGTCCTTTCCTATTCACGGACGACTTACGCAAAAAGAAATATTCAAAATTTGACGCGGGGACGACGGCCATACTTTAACATGGCAAGTCTATCTATACGCCACGAAACAGGAGCTTTAACTATACACCGGGAAAAGCCGACTAGCGACGACGTAAGAGAATGCGACGGCCGCGCGTACCTTCGTGAATCGCCGGAAAAAGCTAATTAGCATACCCGACGCGGAAAACGACGCCTGTCGGATCGAAGCCAAAAGCCGTCGTATCTTGGTTTGAGGATTCAAACTAAAGATACGACGCGGCAAATTTGAAAGTACGCCGGAGTATCAGTAGATACTCTGGCGTACTTCTTCTGTGAATCTGGCCCTATGTATCTAAGCATGCATAGATGTTTAGAGGCAGAGAAAAAAAAACATACAGCCCACATCCAGGAGCAGCAGATATGTTTGGCAGAAAAAAACGCTTAACGCACTTAAACACATCTAAACCGGTCCAAATGCCTAAGCCCTAGTTGTATTTAGCTCTTGAACATTAATGCATTTCAACAGTCAGAATAAATTACTATTCTGACCAATGAAATTAATTAACACCCAAGCGCTTATGCACCAAACCGCGTTATATGAGTTTACGAGTGTCAGGTGTTTTTTTTTCTGCCAAAACTCTGCTTCCAGGAGGAAAGGAGTCTAGGAGAGTTACCAAAACATACAGGGGTAGATTCACATAGGAGATACGACGGCGTATCTCCAGATACACCGTCGTATCTCTGAGTCTGGCCGGTTGTATCTATGCGCCTGATTCATAGAATCAGATACGCCTAGATTTGACTAAGATCCGACCGACGTAAGTCTCTTACGCTGTCGGATCTTAACTGCATATTTGCGCTGACCTCTAGGGGCGTGTATGCTGATTTACGCCTAGAATATGTAAATCAGCTAGATACGCAAATTCACGAACTTACGCCCGGCCGACGCAGTACATTTACGCCGTTTACATTAGGCTTTTCCCAGCGTATAGTTACCCCTGCTATATGAGGCATATCCTATGTTAAGTATGGCCGTCGTTCCCGCGTCTAAATTTGAAAATGTTACGTCGTTTGCGTAAGTCGTCCGTGAACGGGGCTGGACGTCATTTACGTTCACGTCGAAAACAATGACGTTCTTGCGGAGCAATGCACACTGGGAAATTCCACGGACGGCGCATGCGCTGTTCGGGAAAAATGTCAATCACATCGGGTCAAGCCTGATTTACATAATACACGCCCACCTCTTCACAATTTGAATTAGGCGGGCTTACGCCGGCCTATTTACGCTACGCCGCCGCAACTTTCTTTTAAGAATACGGCACTTGCCTGTAAAAGTTGGGGAGGCGTAACGTAAATAGGATACGTTATGCCCGCACAAAGAAGCGCCATTCTACCTGAATCTACCCCACAACGTTTACGTTAGGCTTTTCCCAGCGTATAGTTGCCCCTGTTATATGAGGCATAAGTGCGGCGTACCAATGTTAAGTATGGTCGTCGTTCCTCAGTTGAAATTTGAAAAAGTTACGTTGTTTGCGTAAGTCGTCCGTGAATGGGGCTGGACGTCAAAACCAATGACGTCCTTGCGGCGTACTTTGGAGCAATGCACACTGGGAAATTCCACGGATGACGCATGCGCCGTTCGGGAAAAACGTCAAAAACGTGGGGTCACTACTATTTTACATAGTACACGCCCCCAACCAGCCTATTTTGAATTAGGCAGGCTTACGCCGGCTCAGTTACACTGCGCCGCCGTAAGTTTAAGCGCAAGTTCTATGTGAATACACAACTTGCTGCTCAAACTTACGGCGGCGTAGTGTATCTGAGATACGCTACGCCCGCCTAAAGATAGGCGATTCTACCTGAATCTGGCCCCCAGTGTGCATTAGACCTTGAGCTTAACAGCACAACTGGGAGTCTGTAAATCAGGGGTCTCAAAGTACCGGCCCGTGGGCCATTTGCGGCCCGCGGACCGGTTTTAAATGGCCCGCAGGCAGGGCGGGTGCCGCGGAAGTGTAGATCGGCCCCTCCTCTCTTCTCGTCCATCCCCATTTGCTTGTGACATCATCTGAGATGGACAAGAAGAGAGGGGGGGCTGCCGGGGAGTAGCAGCGTGACATGAGACAAGTGAACTTATGACAGACGCTTCCTGCGCTACTCTGCCTTTGAAGAAAACAACAAGTAAATGCTGACCTGTGCCCTGATGTGCTCTCATGTGCCCTAATGTGCTCTCATGTGCCCTGATGTGCTTTCATGTGCCCTGATTGTGCCCTGATGTGCTCTCATGTGCCCTGATTGTGCCCTGATGTGCTCTCATGTGCTCTCATGTGCCCTGATGTGCTCTCATGTGCTCTGATGTGCTCCCATGTGCTCTCATGTGCCCTGATTGTGCCCTCATGTGCTCTCATGTGCCCTGGTGTGCCCTGATTGTGCCCTGATGTGCTCTCATGTGCCCTGATGTGCTCTCATGTGCCCTGATTGTGCCCTGATGTGCCTCATGTGCCCCAATGTGCCATGTGCCCTCATGTGCCCCATGTACCCTCATGTGCCTCATGTACCCTGATGTGCTGGGCTCTGTACATCAGGGTACCCTGTGCCATGTGCCCTGTCCTGATGTGCTGTGCCCCATGTGCCCTGATGTGCTCTCATGTGCCCCATGTTCCCTGATTGTGCCCTGGAGTGCCCTGATTGTGCCCTGGTGTGCTCTCATGTGCCCTGATTGTGCCCTGATGTGCTCTCATGTGCTCTCATGTGCCCTGATGTGCTCTCATGTGCTCTGATGTGCTCCCATGTGCTCTCATGTGCCCTGATTGTGCTTTCATGTGCCCTGATTGTGCCCTGATGTGCTCTCATGTGCCCTGATTGTGCCCTGATGTGCTCTCATGTGCTCTCATGTGCCCTGATGTGCTCTCATGTGCTCTGATGTGCTCCCATGTGCTCTCATGTGCCCTGATTGTGCCCTCATGTGCTCTCATGTGCCCTGGTGTGCCCTGATTGTGCCCTGATGTGCTCTCATGTGCCCTGATGTGCTCTCATGTGCCCTGATTGTGCCCTGATGTGCCTCATGTGCCCCAATGTGCCATGTGCCCTCATGTGCCCCATGTACCCTCATGTGCCTCATGTACCCTGATGTGCTGGGCTCTGTACATCAGGGTACCCTGTGCCATGTGCCCTGTCCTGATGTGCTGTGCCCCATGTGCCCTGATGTGCTCTCATGTGCCCCATGTTCCCTGATTGTGCCCTGGAGTGCCCTGATTGTGCCCTGGTGTGCTCGTATGTGCCCTATGTGCCCTGATATGCCCCATGTGCTCTGATTGTGCCCTGATGTGGCCCATGTACCCTGATGTGCCATGGGGCACATGAGAGCACATCAGGGCACAATCAGGGAACATGGGGGCACACCAGGGAACATGGGGCACACCAGGGAACATGGGGCACAACAGGGAACATGGGGCACACCAGGGAACATGGGGCACATCAGGGCACATGGGGCACAGCACATCAGGACAGGGCACATGGCACATTAGGGTACAGGACATGGCACATCAGGGCACAGAACATCAGGACAGGGCACATGGCACATCAGGGCACATGAAACAGCACATAAAAAAAACAATTTGGAAAAAATGAAAAAACTGTTTTATATTTTGTTATACATTTTTGCAAACAGGTAATTCTTCTCCTTCATTGCTGTACGCTGATGAGGCTGCACTCATGGGCACTGATAAGGGGCACTGATGGGCACTGATAAGGTGCAGTGATGGGCACTGATAAGGTGCACTGATGGGCACTGATAGGCTGCATTGATGGGCACTGATAGGCAATGATAGGCAGCACTGGTGGGCACTGATAGGTGGGACTGGTGGGCACTGATGAGGTGACACTGGTGGGTACTGGTAGGTGATGCTGATAGGCAGCACTGCTAAGTGGCACTGATGAGGCATTGATTGGCACCACTGGTGGGCATTGATAGGTGGCACTCGTGGGCATTGATAGGTGGACCTGAAATACACTGGTGGACACTGATTGGTGGGCACTGATATGCACTGTGGGCACTGGCAGGTGGCACTGGTGGACACAAATGAGGTGCCTCTTTCTCTTCGGGACCGAAGTCCCTTACACAGAAGCCGGTAATCAGCTTTTTTTCTCCTCAAATGTTTGGTTATGAGGAGATTCAGATGTATCTGAAAAAAAAAAACGATTACCGATCTTCTGTTTACATCACGTGATCAGCTGTCATTCGCTGACAGCTGATAACATGGTAAGGGGCCGGGATCGTGTGATCATCCAAGTCTCATTGACTCAGTGATCACAGAGCGTGCCGTGTGCGCCCTGCAGGGGACGCACGGGGAGCGTGCAAAGGGAAAGATGTCTATTGACGGCCTCCCGGCAATGTAGGTCCGCGATGTAGCCGTCATCTGGCTACAGCGAAGATGGGAAGAGGTTAATAGAATCTGAATGAAAGGAGCCAAATCAGATGATACACAGAGATTAAACAAATCATCCTACATAAGTTGTACCTATTTATCTGCAGCCCTCTCTTCTCTACAGCCGTTCAAAGTCCAGAAATTATACAGCTTGCCAGAGCTGTCATAAAAAAGGGGGCTGAGAGTTGAAATGGAGACACTGGAGAGCTCAGAGATGAGGGCTCTGAGAACTGATTGGAAGGAAGGGACACCCCCCCCCCTTCACACAACATACAGGAATAGAGCTGATGCTGTCAATCAGATTTAGCTTCCTCCCCTGTCACCATTTTTCTCTTGGTGTCAGGAAAACTTGTCAGAAGTGATTCATGCAGATGAATGAAACAGCAGAAAGGAATGATACTTAGTGCTCTTAATTGAGAAAAAGTACTATACAAGGGTGTGCTTGGCTCATATTTCATGTCTGAGAATTACAACCACGTTAAGTCCAGTTATTGCGCTGCCACAGCTTTACTTTGGATCAAATTCCTGAACATGTTTTATATAGTAGAACTGTGGCCAGGCTATAGATATTCAAATATTTATAAATTCTTAACAGCAAGTAAATACTCTGTAACACAAGTCCTCACTGGCCTCTGTAGTTGCAGACACTGTGGAGCAATTCATCCTCAAAATTCATAAGAGAATCAGTGAAGTTTTTCAAGTCAAGTCTCAGCACTTTGCTGTCATAGACTGCTGGCAGGCTGTCAAGTCACTACTGGGAGTGGGAACTATGGAGAAAAGCTGAGAAGCTTCGGCTGTAATTTTAAAGTGAAAGAAAAGCCTAATGCCGTGTACAGACGATCGGACATTCCGACAACAAAACCGTGGATTTTTTTACAACGGATCTTGGCTCAAACTTGTGTTGCATACACACGGTCAGACAAATGTTTTCGGAAATTGCGAACGTCAAGAACGCGGTGAGGTACAACACATACGACAAGCTCAATAGCCAGTGCGGCTCTTCTGCTTGATTCCGAGCATGCATGGAATTTTGTGCATCGGAATTGTGTACACACACTTGGAGCCTACACACGATGGAGGCTACACACGGTCAGAATTTCCGACAACAAGCTCCCATCGAACATTTGTCGTAAATTCCAACCGTGTGTACGCGGCATAAGTCTAACTATTTTGAAAAAAAAAACTATCCCGCCTAAATTATTTTAAAAAACATGTTTGTACTTACTTATTTTTTATCCGGTCCAGTCATATGATCCTGCTCCCTCCTCACCCCATAGCTGACTGTCACAGGAGAGCCAGAGCTGCTGGATCATATGGCCGGACCAGAGCAGTTAGGAAAGGTAGCAGGAGGGGAGAGGAAATATTTTTATTTTTTTTCTGTAAATTCTATTTATTGAATTTCCAAAGTTGTAGTAGTTATACAAAACAAAGCCTATTGGGCATACCCAGGCTTAAACAAACACAATATGACCTAACAAAACAACTTAACACAAAACACACTTGTGCAATTCATTTCTGTCTGAATACAAATTTGATCAAATTTTTGATTATTCAGAGATTCAGATGTATCCGAATCCCTGAATGAAATAGTAATGAGTTTCATTTAAATTCTTTAAAATGTGTTTTGTTTATTCATTTTGTAACAAATTCAAAATTTTCAGAACAATTCGAATTTAGATCAATCGAAAACCGATCCAAATTCTGTGTGAACAATAGCAGGTTGTTAAAGAGGAGTTCCACCCAAATTTGGAACTTCCTCTTAACCCACTCCTCTCCCCCTTACATGCCACATTTGGCATGTAATTTTTTTGGGGGGGGAGTGGGGGCTTCAGCACGAGTGGGACTTCCTGTCCCACTTCCTCCTTCCTGTAGGCGACTAAGCTTAGTCGCCTTCAGGAAGTGGCTGCTGTTGGCGATCGCCTAGGACACGTCACAGGTCCTAGGCGATCTCCTGGCCAATTACACGGCGCGGCGCCGGGCCGCGCCGCTCGCGCATGCGCAGTGCCGCGCCGCTCGCGCTCGCGCATGCGCAGTGGGTGCCCGGCCGTGAAGCCGAAAGCTGTCACGGCCGGGTGCCCACACTGAAGATGAAGACGCCGGCCGGGGAGGGGGGGAGAGGAGCGGAGCCCCGGCCGGCGCGTCGCTGGAGCGCTGGAGCAGGTAAGTGCCTGTTTATTAAAAGCCAGCAGCTACACTTTTTGTTGCTGCTGACTTTTAATAAACACACAAATGGCTGGAACTCCCCTTTAAGCAGTGGGCCGGGAAGCCGGATGCCACATCCTTTATATCCAATGACTCATCAGTTGTCAGTGGACTTTCCATCTGACAGCCGAAATGTAAACAAAACAATGCCGGGAAAATTCAGAAAAAAAACTGCGTGGGGTCCCTCCCCAAACTGCCTGCTCCTCCATCTGACATGTCTTAAATAGCTAAGGGGTGGAGTCACCCGATGACATCCCCTGCTGACCCTGCCCCCTTGTGACTTCATTGACCCAGTGATGCCATCGGGTCACTCGATGGCACCAGGTGATGCCATCGGGTGACTCCGCCTCTTAACTATTTAAGAAATAACAGATGAAGGAGCAGGCAGTCCATGGGAAGTCTTCGATGAGATCGAAGGTATTTTTTTACTTTTTCCGGGTTCAGCGGTGCAGCAGGCGGCATGAGATCGCTTTTTACACATTTTTGGTGAATGGGTAAGGGTACTATGTACCCCATACTCATTCACACTGGGGAGGGGGGCAGGATCTGGGGGTGCTTCCAGATTCCGATAAGCTCCCTGCCTGCAGGCCCCCATAATAACAGCCCAGGGTTGTGGGAAAGAGACTGCCCGCTGTTTAACACCCAGCTATTATTCACAAAGAATTCAAATTGGTAGATAATTTTTCGTCCGATCCGAATTCCAATCGTTCTGAAAATTTGGAATTCATTATAAAATGAATAAACAAAACAAAATTTTGTAAAAACAAAATTAAATTTAACGAAAACAAAACAAAAATAAACAAACTCCGAAACGACACTAAACAAATGCCAAAAACAAAATTAGTCACATAAAGAATATATACGAAACTAAACACATTTTTTTCGTTCTGCACATGTCCACTTGAAATAGCAAACAATGCCCTACGGCAAATTAAATTGCTCCACTGAAAGCACCATAAATAACATATAAAGAGGATTGATCCTACAGCGCTCTGTAATGAGCCATAACCACTCCCAAGGAAATACTAACAGAAGTGCTAGGGGGGTATGGGGATGGAAGCCACCGTCTCCTTGGATTCAATCCAAACATCCCAGACCTTGGAAAATGTATCAGGGCATCCTCTAGACCAGGGGTCTCAAACTCAAATTACCTGAGGGCCACAAGACGAGTTTTCATATCCCATGGGGGGCAGCATGCAAACTTTCAAACGTCAAAAACAATAGTACTGGTGTCAGCGGATGCCTAATTACCACCAGCACTGGTGTGAGCGGACGCCTAATTACCACCAGCACTGGTGTGAGCGGACGCATTATTACCACCAGCACTGGTGTGAGCGGATGCATTATTACCACCAGCACTGGTGTGAGCGAACGCATTATTACCCCCAGCACTGGTGTCAGTGGATTTATTATTAAGGCTGACCACTACACTGCACACTGACCACTACACACCGACCTGCACACTGACCACTGAACACTACACACTGACCACTGAACACTACACACCCCACTGACCACTACACTACACGATGACCACTACACTGCACAATGACCACTACACTGCACAATGACCATTACACTGCACAATGACCACTACACACCCCACTGACCACTACACTACACACTGACCACTCATCATCAGGGCACATCACATCAGGTCACAGAGCCCAGCACATCAGGTTACGACCCAGCGGATATTTATCTGCGGATATTTTTCGGGCCGATGGATTTCCAGCGGATAAAAATTTCTTAGCATGCTAAGAAATCTATCCGCTGGAATCCAGTCCAGCGGATTGATCCGCTGGTCTGTACAGACTCACCGGATCAATCCGTCCGATTCGCTCCATCGCATGCGTCGTAATGATGCGACGCATGCGTGGAAGTCCTTATATTACAGCGTCGCGCACGTCGCCGCGTCATCATCGCGGCGACGGCGCGACACGTCACCGTGGAGGGAATTCCGCGCGGATTTTGATCTGATGGTTAGTACAACCATCAGATCAAAATCCGCCAGAGGATTTATCCGCGGAAACGGTCCGGAGGACCGTTTCCAGCGGATAATCCTCTCGTGTGTACGGGGCCTCAGGGTACATGGGGCACATCAGGGTACATGGGGAACATGAGGGCACAATCAGGGTACATGGGGAACATGACGTCACAATCAGGGTACATGGGGCACATGAGGGCACAATCAGGGTAAATGGGGCACATGAAGGCACATGGGTCACATCAGGGTACATGGGGTACATCAAGGAACATGGAGCACATTTAGGGCACATCAGGGTACATGGGGCACATGAGGGCACAATCAGAGTACATGGGGCACATCAGGGTACATGGGGAACATGAGGGCACACTCAGGGTACATGGGGCACATGATGTCACACTCAGGGTACATAGGGGAAAAGGGTGGAACAATCAGGGTACATGGGGGACATGAGGGCACATGAGGGGTACATGGGGCACAGGTCAGCGTTTACTTGTTGTGATTTTTCTTCACATGCAGAGTAAAGCAGGAAGCGTCTGTCATAAGTCCACTTCTCTCTCATGTCACACTGCGGCTGCTCCCCGCCCACCGGCGGCCCCCCCTCTCTTCTCGTCCATCCCAGGTGATATCACAAGCAAATGGGGATGGATGAGAAGAGAGGGGGGGCCGCCGGGGGGCGGGGAGCAGCCGCAGTTTGACATGACAGAGAAGTGAACTTATTACAGACGCTTCCTGCGCTACTCTGCATGTGAAGAAAATCTACTCCCCCCACTTCCGCAGTACCCCCCACCCTGCCTGCGGGCCATTTATAACCGGTCCGCGGGCCGCAAATGGCCCACGGGCCGGTACTTTGAGGCCCCTGCTCTAGACTCATATGTATATTTATAGAGTGCCACCATTTTATTAACTATGTACTTCCCGAAATCAGATGTAGGAGCCTGAGGGGATTTCCATTTAACCGCTTAAGGACCGCCGCACGCAGATACAGTATACGTCTGCAGAATGGAAGGGCTGGGCACAAGGGCATACATGTACGTCCCCTTTCAGAGTCCAGCCGTATGTCGCGCAGCGTGGTGTGCTTGCGACTCGGTCCTAAGCTCTGTGACGTCACCGCAGGAACCGCGGACCTGATCGCCGCTGGTGTCCCACGATCGGGTCACAGAGAGGAAGAACGGGGAGAGGTAAGTGTAAACAAACCTCTCCCTGTGCTTCCTAGTGAGACTGACACTGATCGTCTGTTCCCTGTCATAGCCACGCCCCCCACAGTAAGAAACACAAATCAGGGCACACTTAACCTCCAACAGCGCCACCTACTGGTTAACCCAGTTCACTGCCAGTGTAATTTTTACAGTAAACTGTGCATTTTTATAGAACTGTTCGCTGACAATGGTTTCAAAATGTGTCAAAAGTGACCGATGTGTCCACCATAATGTCGCAGTGACGATAAAAATCGATGATCACCGCCATTACTATTAAATTTTTTTTTTTATAAAAATGCAGTAAAACTATCCCCTATTTGGTAGACACTATTAGCTAGATTCAGTAAGAGTTAGGTCGACGTATCAGTAGATACGCCGACCTAACTCAGAATCTGCGCCAACCTAGGTTTTAGTGTATTCTCAAACAGAGATACACTTAAACCTATCTAAGATATACGACGGCTTGCGCCGTCCTATCTTAGGGTGCAATATTTTGGCTGGCCACTAGGTGGCGCTTCCATTGTGGTTGGCGTAGAATATGTAAATCACTAGATACGCCTATTCACGAACGTACACCCGGCCGACGCAGTACAGATACGCCATTTACGTAACGCATTAGAAGGCCTAAAGTTATTCCATCAAATAGATGGAATAGTAATGTTAAAGTATGGCCGCCGTTCCCCTGTCGAAATTCGAAAATTTTACTTTGTTTGCGTAGGTCGTCCGTGAATAGGGATTTACGTAGTTTACGTCCATGTCGAAAATCAATAGGCCCGTGAGGCGGACTTAGCCACAATGCACACTGGGAAATGTAGGCGCACGGCGCATGCGCAGTTAAAAAAAAACGTCAATCACGTCGGGTCAAGCCTCATTATCATAAAACACGCCCCCTCAGACAAATTTGAATTAGGCGCCCTTACACCCGCCCGCTTTAGGCTACGCCGCCGTACCTTAGCAGGCAAGTACATTGTGAATCATGTACTTGCCTCGCTAACTTACGGCGGCGTAGCTTAAATGCCATAAGCTACGCCGCCTTAAAGTTGCGGCCATCTCTGTGGATCTAGCTATATAACTTTTGTGCAAACCAATCAATAAACGCTTATTGCAATTTTTTTTTTACCAAAAATAGGTAGAAGAATACATATCGGCCTAAACTGAGGGAAAAACTGTTTTTTTTTATATTTTTTGGGGGGATATTTATTATAGCAAAAAGTAAAAAATATAGATTTTTTTTTCAAAATTTTCGCTCTATTTTTGTTTATAGCGCGAAAACTAAAAACCGCAAAGGTGATCAAATACCACCAAAAGAAAGCTCTATTTGTGGGAAGAGAAAAGGACGTCAATTTTGTTTGGGAGCCACGCCACACGACCGTTCAATTGCCAATTAAAGTGACGCAGTGCCGAATCGCAAAAAGTGGCCAGGTCTTTAAGCTGCATAATGGTCCAGGGCTTAAGTGGTTATGGAGAATAGACTTACAAGCGTAGAACAGTCCCAACAGAGTTCTTATTGCTTTGGACATGGCCAGTAAATGAACAGGACCCAGTGTACATCAATTGATAAGGATACCAAAACAGTTGTGACAGAACAAATACACTTAGGCCGCGTACACACGATCGGTCATAACCAATGAAAACGGACTAAATTACCGTTTCAAAAACGAAGTTAAATGCTTCCAAGCATGCGTCGACTTGATTCTGAGCATGTGCGGCCTTTTGACCAATGCTTTTGCATACTAACGCTCGGTTTTGACCTATCGGTTAGGCGTCCATCGGTTCAATTTTAAAGCAAGTTCTCTTTTTTTTGACCGAAGGATAATTGACCGATGGGGCCCACGCGCGATCGGTTTGGACCGATGAAACGGTCCTTCAGTCTGTTTTCATCGTTTTTGACCGATCGTGTGTACGCGGCCTTAGAGACATCTGGCTAAAAAGGCCTAACAACTGGACATTCCCAAAAAAGATGTATAAATGTGGCTGGGTTCTCTGGACAATGGGTGTGAGGGGAAAGAGAGAGAACATTTTTAAAGAATAATTAGACTTAGGCCCCATACACACGAGAGAATTTATCCGCGGATACGGTCCAGCGGACCGTTTCCACGGATAAATCCTCTCAAAGATTTCCGCAGATTTCTATGCGATGGAGTGTACACACCATAGCATTGAAATCCGCGCGGAAATCCTCTGGCGATGACGTGTCGCGCCGTCGCCGCGATTATGACGCGGCGACGGGCGCGACGCTGTCATATAAGGAATTCCACGCATGCGTCAAATCATTACGACGCGTGCGGGGAATCCCTTTGGACGGATGGATCCGGTGAGTCTGTACAGACGAGCGGATCCATCCGTTGGGATGGACTTCAGCAGATGGATTTGTTGTGCATGTCAGCAAATATCCGATCTGCTGGAATCCATCCCAGGGGAGATTTATCCGCGGAAAAAGATCCGCTGGCGTGTACACACCATAGGATCTATCCGCTGAAACCCATTTGCTCTGATTTATCCGCGGATGGATTCTATCGTGTGTACGGGGCCTCTGGCTTTTCTTTCACGTAAAGGACAAATTACTTATTTACTGCTCGTTAAGAATATGTGAATATTCAAATGTCCTTAGCACATTATACTTTAAGGCTGCATAAAGGATACATTTGTAACAATATATTTGTTTTAATTATTATAGAGTGCTTCTTTAATATAGAGGACCATATTTGTTGTCAGATGTTAGAGCTGACTTTTCAGTGCACAGTTCCTTAAAGTTTTATTTTTATTAAATAGAAGCGCACTAGCATGACGACAATGTGCGAAGATGTTGCATTTTGTATTGTCTTCGACTCTGTTGAACATAAACCTCAGTTGGAATAGGTTTTTGTCTGTTCGCCCCCAGGCTCCAAAATGTTTGCTATCGCACTGGGGTACGGATTAGCTGAATCCTTAAAAATATACTGTCATTTGCTTCTCCATTTAATGGCTTATGACCAAACTGCCAAACATATTGTGTTGCTTATTTGACCATGGAGTGTTTCCATTTAATGCCTTATTACAATCTACTCAGTGCATTTTATCTGCTTTTTATGGCTTTGCCATTCGATTCCTTCCAGAAGAATGTGATTGGAAATTTTCAGAAGATATTTCATAGAGTAGAAGCGAGTTTAAAGTTTTGACATTAAGTAAACCATGAATTTATAAACATAATCACTGTATCTTTCTATAATAAGATTTTGCTGCCCGCAATTTCAAAGTAAACACCTTCCATACTGCATACTTAAAAAGGATTTTTTTTATTAAAGTGAAACTATCCTATATTTTCTTTTTCTTTAGGTTTTTTGAATATTTAAACTGATGTAATAACACTAATTAAGTATTACATGTTTGTTTTAATTTATTTTTATTTTTTATAAACATTTAACAGGACAAAGGGTTCTCAGAGGACTGTGAGTTATCTAAAGAGACAGCACACCAACACCTCCTTTGTTTGTCTAATTAAAATCTTGTATTGAGGCATCTAATAAGCAAGGAATAACCAGTCTAACTTATGTAAGCATTTGTAAAAACTCCAGCTTGAGTTATAGAGCTCAACAAACAGACACAAAAAGAGCCTAAAACACCACTTGCTGGCTTAAAGCGTTACTATGCCCAGGACCCTGTATTCATTATATCTGGTCTCCCACAGTACATAGAACATGGAAATACAATTATTTTAGTAAATATAAACTACTAAATACCTTTTCTCATTAGCAGTATATAGCAGCCTTGCAACTTCTATCAGTGTCTAGTTAAAGCTTGTAGGAGGACTTTGACTGTCCTATGAGGCTGCAAGACCCCTGACCCTCTGTCTGGACAGTGCTGATTGGCCCTGTGCTGGTCACATGCACCCTCTCAAGAAAAAAAAAACTCTCTAGCAATACACACCAAACTGAGCATATGCAGAGTGACTCCAAAGGCTCTGCCTTATCAGGGGATGGATTGGGGACAGTGGAAGAAGGGGAGAATCAGAGAAGACAGGATCAAACAGCCGTTTTACACAATGCAGAGAATTAAACCCTTAGGTTCCACAGTGAGTATAATAAGCATGCTTTACTTCATACACAGACTTATTTTACTGTTGTGGGTTTAGTAACACTTTAATAGAAGACTTAACATGATTCATGTGTGGTATTTCCTATTAACTTGACTGTGAAATAACTGGTTTTAATTTTTTTATCATTTTAGTCCTGACTATAGCAGATAAAATAAGTACAAAATCACTATACTGCAAGCGGGTTGCATTTTCTGTACGTGGGTCTCCTCCGAGTACCCTGGTATCCTCTTACACTCCAAAGACATACTGGCAAGTGGGTCTTAAAGGAACACTAAAGTAAAACATTTTTATTTTTAAAAAATAACAAACATGTCAATCGGCTAATGAATGAGCCGGGAAACCGGCTAAGATGCCAGCGCGTTCACGGCGCGGAACTTTTGAGGGGTCAGGTAAGTAAACGGGGGGGCTGGGGAGGCTGGTATTGTCAGAAGTTTTTTCACCTTAATGCATAGAATGTATTAAAGTGAAAAAACTTTTACCTTTATAACCCCTTTTAAATCCCAGCTGAAGCCTCCTATGGCAGGATAACTGTTGAGTGGCTAAATCAGCTCTGGTACGCATTTCAGTCATGGAACTACAAAAAAAGAAAGGTTCCAAAGTTCATGGCGCATGGTCATGGTAGGAGATGGGGGGAAACTATCATACATTACTTTTACAATTTATACTTGAAATGGATAAATAGGGCACTTTTTCAACTCATGTTCTATTTTTAAATAAAAGATACATCTTTCTTGCAGTGAACTAAAAACGTATTCTCTCCAGTTTTTTGAAGTGACTTTAATCCTAGGTAGATATTCTCATGGTAACTACCAAGAGCATTGAGAAATGTTTCATACCCCTACCCTGATCATTGGACAACAATTTACACCTTTATCCATGTAAATATGAAAGGATCGACACATGTCCCAGACTCCATGGTGCTTGAATTATGTAATTAGAACAGGCTGGTTTGACAAATATTCGCAGCGTTCATCCTTTTCTTAAACAGTCAGTCTCTACCTTGACGCACACAGTGATTGGTCTACGCATATCATGGCATCCAGTGTTTCTTTGGACTGAGGCTCTTCACCTTGCATTAATGCCTCAACAAAATGTATATTTATTGCATGACAAAGGGTCCCCATGGGACTGGGGGATTAGTTAAAAAGACAGCAGTCTCTTTCTTGACACACATGGTGCTTGTATTTAAATAAGTTACCTGTGTGACTATAGATATTGGGGTATATCCCAACTCATTAGAACTGAAAAAGCTGCTTGAATAAGAAGATACATGTCTTAGGCCTCGTACACATGGGCAATAATCTCGTCAGGAAAAAAACGCTGTTTTTCCTGACGAGATTCTTGGCAACAATCTCTTGCCGCCCGAGTGTACACACAGACCTTTCAAAAGAACCGCGGTTCTCTTGAAAGTCAAGAATGCGGTGACGTTATCGCGTACGACGAGCATACGCTCGTCACATTCGATGCCGTTGCCACCATCTTGCTTCACCCTACCTATGCCGTGGAAGCTACTGCGCATGCGTCAAAGTCATTTCGACCATGCGTGGGTTTCCACGGCGACAGGTAAGTATATACACTCTCGGGTTTCTCGTCGGGAAACAGGCTGCCAAGAATCTCGACAAGAAAATAAAGAGCAGGATTTCTATTTTTTTCATCGAGATTCTGGCCAGATTTCCAGATGAGAAACCTGAAAGCCTCGTACACATGCTTGGTTTATTAGGCAAGAAGGCTCTGCCAGCAAATTTCTATCTGGTTCTTGCAGGGAAACCGAGCGTGTGTACAAGGCTTCAGATTTCAGCATTGTGCAACAAGTCTAGTTGAATGTTACTAATGGCTATTAATTAGCCAAAAACCATCTCTATTTCCACCTAGAAATACAGTGATTGTTTGATGGTAAATCAACCTGCCAACTCTGGTTTAGACACTCATTTTATCCCACTCTCTGCATCATGCTGGTTACCAAGCCAATTGCTAGCCTTAGATTACTCTACATATACACTATATTAAAAGCATTGGGACACCTGCCTTTACACGCACATGAACTTTAATGGCATCCCAGTCTTAGTCCATAGGGTTCAATATTGAGTTGGCCCATCTTTTACAGCTATAAAAGCACACCAGTGCACAAAGCAAGGTCCATAAAGACATGGGTGAGAGAGTTTGGGGAGGAGGAACATGACTGGCCTGCACCTGCTAGAACATCTTTTGGGATGAATTAGGGTGGAGACTGCAAGCCAGACCTTCTCGTCCACATCAGTACCTGAGCTCACAAATGTTCGTCTGGAAGAATAAACAAACATTCCCATAGACACACTCCTACACCTTGTGGCCAGCCTTCCCAGAAGAGTTGAAGCTGTTATAGTTGCAAAGGCTGGGCCAACTCAATATTGAACCTACAGACTAAGAGTGGGATGCCATTAAAGTTCGAGTGCGTGTAAAGGCAGGTGTCCCAATACTTTTGGTAATATTGTGTATATACCATTTTCTAGAGGGCACTAGTGGAAAGACACCTTGCTCCATGTCAAACATTTTACAGAATGTTTTTTAAAACAAACCAAGACTCCTTGTACAATGACTTTAAAGTATCATTAAACCCACATCATTAAAAACTATCAATACACGGTGTATTACATGCTGTTCATACTCACTCTGTCACTATATGATTCACACATGTGAGGTTTACACAGTGGTAAATGACAGCCAACTCCCTCCCTCCTCCTCCATGCCCACTAACCAGCTAAACACAATGGGAGTGGGATAGTACATCTTGATCGATGGAGGCTTCACCTCCTCTTATTCTAAGATCCAGGCTGGAGGGGTGTGATACACAGCCAGTGAGGAGGGGGCGGGGCCAATTTTAAGGCATGTATTACTTAAGTGGAATCTCTCATGAAAGACGGAGTTTGGGCAACCAAAGGCTGCAAAAATATATAACCACAAGATAGTGCTGTTTCTTGGTGTGGTTGCTGTAACATTTAAATACCTTGGATTTATGCTGTCAGAGCCTGGATTAACACTAATGCCACGTACACACGATCGGTTCAGCCGATGAAAACGGACCGGTGGATTTTTTCATCAGATATCTGATGAAGCTGACTTCATCAGTCTTGCCTACACACCATCAGTTAAAAATCCGATCGTGTCCAACGTGGTGATGTAAAACACAACGACGTGCAGAGAAAAATGAAGTTCAATGCTTCCGAGCATGCGTCGACTTGATTCTGAGCATGCGTGGATTTTTGACCGATGGCCGGTAAGGAAAGGGGGTGGGGACGAGCGAGCGCCCCCCTCCTGAGCCATGCCAGGCCACATGCCGTCACAATGGGGGGTGGGTGCTTTGGGGCAGGGAGGGCCCTGCACCCCCACCCCAAAGCACCTTGCCCCCATGTTGATGATGACAAGGGCCCCTTCCTGACAACCTTGGCCGTTGGTTGTCGGGGTCTGCGGGCGGGGGGCTTATTGGAATCTGGGAGCCCCCTTTAATAAGGGGGCCCCCAGATCTCAGCCCCCCATTCTAGGTAAATGAGTATGGGGTACATTGTACCCCTACCCATTCACCTGGAGGAAAAGTGTCAAAAAATAAACACACTACACAGGTTTTTAAAAACATTAATTAGTCAGCTCCGGGGGTCTTCTTCCGACTTCTCCGCTCTCTGGGCTCTTCTTCTGACTTCGAGGGTCTTCTTTCGTTTTCTCCGCTCTCTTCTTCTGCTCTCCGGTGACATCTCCGCGCTCCCCAGTTCTTCTCCTGCTCTCCAGTGCATTCTTCCTTCTGCCGGGCTGTCCCACCGCTATCTTCTTTGCAGCTCTTTTACTAGCGGCGGCCAGCCCCGTCTTCCTCGTTGCCTTCTTCCCTCTTCTTTTCTTCTGATGTTGAATCGACGCTCCCTCCCACTGTAATGCCAGTTGTGCGGTGCGCAACGATTTATATAGGCCTCTTATGACTTTACAGTCCCAGCATGCTCCAGGTGGTGATGACATAATTACCCCGCCCCCTTATGTCGTCACCACACGGAGCATGCTGGGACTGTGACGTCATAAGAGGCCTATATAAATTGTTGCGCACCGCACACCCGGCATTACAGCGGGAGGGAGCGTCGAGTCAACATCGGAAGAAAAGAAGTGGGAAGAAGGCGATTAGGAAGACCGGGCTGGCCACCGCTAGTAGAAGAGCTATGACTGCACCCTATCGTTGGAGCGCATAGGAACTTCCTGCTTCCCATATTTGAAATGCAGAGAATAATCCGCCCACTGATAAGCCGTCCCCTATATATTTCAAGCACAGCATCCGTACGGCCACACCCCTGACAACATCACTGATGGCGAAACGCGTAGGGAGAAGACAGTGACATGTGACATGACTTGTGTGCTGGGATGCAGCGGCCATTTTCCTGGTTGGAAAAACGCCTGATCTTTTATTCATTTGCCTGTTATTAACTACTTAAATGTGAGTGTATGGTTGGGATGTCTGCACTATGAAGTGTTTTTTCTCTCTATTGGGTACTACATGTGGTGGAGGAGCTGTTATACTCATTCCCATATGATTGTGTATCTGATATTGAGAGGCATCTAAGCTTGCTGGTATCTATCTGAAGGAGTTGTAGTCTTTTATCCCCCATGCTGCTGAGGAGCGGTTATTGATAAAATACCTATGCTTGTTTAATCTACCTAAGGGTAAGAGGCAGTGTGTTTGGGTGATGGTGGTGGTGTCCTTACTAGCAGATTTTGCAAGATTTACTGTTACTATGGACTTTTAAGTGAAGTTGGACTAAAATACAGTTCCTATTAGCGCTACACCATTTTCTACATTATCTACTGTGCAATCCTTGCATATTGTGTCAGCTGCTTTTACATTTAATTCATAATTTTTTCTCTGATTTAATTTCTTTTGATCCCAGCGCAAAAAAAAATAGTGTCTTTTAAAGATCATAACAATGAAGTCAAGATCCGCCCACATGCCTGGACCGGCACCCGGATCAGCCTCTCAGTGAGCCACTGAGAGCCTGAGCCGGCCACTCCCGCCCCCTCCACAGCCCATCGCTTCAATGAGCGAGGAAGGGGCAGAGCAGAGAGCTGCTGATTGACATTTACTGGCTCCCTGCTCAAGGAGCTGTGAGAACTGAGTGATCAGTGGTGTTAGATCGCTTGGTTCTCAGTGTTAGAGCCGACGGGGGGACAGATGCAGCATCAGACCACATAGGTAAGTATAAATGTGCAAAAAAAGTCCATACTTCTCTTTTAAGCACAGATTCTTGTGGGGGGCAGTTTTTGCCCACATGGGATGTGTAGGTGTTCCATGCATCCCTGTGCAGGTAGCCCCATTCATGTCTATCGGAGTGTAGTGCCTGCTGTTGGTCTCAATTTGCATTCGGAGGCATACATCCACACCTGATGGTAGACATGTGCACACTGAAATATTTTGTTTCAGAATTTCGTTTTCGTCTGAAAAATGTATTTATTTAGTTACTCCCGAAATTCGTTTTTATTTATTTTGTTTCATTAAAAAATGCGTTCGTCCGAAAAGCCAAATTAATTAAGGTCAAACCGGTCAATTGAAGGTTTATGGTGTCTGTCGAATGTTCTAAGAAGATTTGACAAAGCAGCTAAACTGTACGACGTCGTGATCGTACATTTTCAGTCGAATGTTCCACCCACAAGCTATAGTAGAATTCTAATGTTATATGACTAGTAATAATTATATTTATTAATTATTATTACTAGTCAACCAACATTAGAATTCTTCTATAGCCTATGGGCGGAGCATTTGACCATAAATGTCTGCTCGCAGCGATCGTATGTTTTTAGCTGCTTCGACGAATCTTCATGTCTCTATAACGTCAAATCTTTTCTCTCTATGTCAAATCTTTTCTCTCTATGTCGAAAAATCTTGGACTAATAGAGTTAGGTTAGGCACATTCAACCGCAGGTTCGATAGACACAGATCGCTATTGTCACCGTCATGTGGAATCTTCTATCTGTATCGAACTGTTGTCACAACGAAACGAAAATAAAGCAATTTTTTATGTCGGATCTTTTGGATTCAGCATGTTCGTTATCGTTTGTTAAAACAAACACGAAAATTCCAGAAATTTGGTCGAAAATGCATTCGGATGAAAACAAATCACATGTTTACCTGATGGGATGTCAAACTAGGACCAACGGAACCACTAAAATGAGGGCTTCATGCCAAGGACAAACGTCACAGAGGGGTGGGTAAGTGGGAGTAAAATGTATAAGCTAGCCAAGCAAATGCATATGTTTTGTGATGTCATTTACCAATAAAAAGGAGATGCTCCGGCCTAGCTGGGCCACTTCAACTTGAACGCTGAGAAAGGTGAGAATGTGAAATTTGTAGTCTCTCTGGTTTTGCATGTCTCACCTTATAATTTGGATCTGGGAGCCCCCTTTAATAAGGGGGCCCCCAGATCTCATCCCCCCATTCTAGGTAAATGAGTATGGGGTACATTGTACACCTACCCATTCACCTGGAGGAAAAGTGTCAAAAAATAAACACACTACACAGGTTTTTAAAAACATTAATTAGTCAGCTCCGGGGGTCTTCTTCCGACTTCTCCGCTCTCTGGGCTCTTCTTCTGACTTCGAGGGTCTTCTTTCGTTTTCTCCGCTCTCTTCTTCTGCTCTCCGCTGACATCTCCGCGCTCCCCAGTTCTTCTCCTGCTCTCCAGTGCCTTCTTCCTTCTGCCGGGCTGTCCCACCGCTATCTTCTTTGCAGCTCTTTTACTAGCGGCGGCCAGCCCCGTCTTCCTCGTTGCCTTCTTCCCTCTTCTTTTCTTCTGATGTTGAATCGACGCTCCCTCCCACTGTAATGCCAGTTGTGCGGTGCGCAACGATTTATATATGCCTCTTATGACTTCACAGTCCCAGCATGCTCCAGGTGGTGATGACATAATTACCCAGCCCCCTTATGTCGTCACCACCCGGAGCATGCTGGGACTGTGACGTCATAAGAGGCCTATATAAATTGTTGGGCACCGCACACCCGGCATTACAGCGGGAGGGAGCGTCGAGTCAACATCGGAAGAAAAGAAGAGGGAAGAAGGCGATTAGGAAGACCGGGCTGGCCACCGCTGGTAGAAGAGATGCAAAGAAGATAGCGGCGCAGCCCGGAAGAAGGCCCCCCGGAGAGAGGGAGAAGAACCGGGGAGCATGGAGAGCAGAAGAAGAGAGCGGAGAAGACGAAAGAAGACCCCCAAAGTCAGAAGAAGACCCCCGGAGAGCAGAAAAGTCGGAAGAAGACCCCCAGAGCTGACTAATATATGATTTTAAAAACCTGTGTAGTGTGTTTATTTTTTTTACACTTTTCCTCCAGGTGAATGGGTAGGGGTACGATGTACCCCCATACTCATTCACATAGGGTGGGGGGCTGGAATCTGCGGCCTGGTACAGCTCAGGAGGGGGGGCGTTCGCTCACCCCCACCCCCTTTCCTGACCGGCCGGGCTAGTGCTCGGATAAGGGTCTGGTATGAATTTTAGGGGATACCCCACGCCGTTTTTTCGGCACGGGGGTTCACCTTAAAATCCATACCAGACCGATGGGCCCGGTATGCTCATAAGGGGGGAACCCATGCCGTTTTTTTTTTCAAAAAATTGGTGTGGAGTTCCCCCTAATTATTGGGAGATCAAAGTCGCGTCCCTGCTCGTTGACGTCGTACTTCAAGTTGTGGGGCAAAGTCGGATGACTGTCTTGTCAAAATCGCGGGCGTGAATCGTGGCAAATTCGTGGTAAAATCGCGCGACTTTGAAGTCGCACAAGTGTGAAAGGGGCCTCAGTTGTGCTGTTTACCTATTGTGTAATATTTTGGCTCATGATGGTATTTATCCCTTTATGTGTATTTTTTATTATACTTCCAATGTGTTTCTGGTATCTGAAACACATATATTTTGTTTTGTTTCCATTGGATCAGCTTCGGTATACATCTATGACTGCACCCT
This sequence comes from Rana temporaria, assembly GCF_905171775.1. Classification (NCBI taxonomy): domain Eukaryota; kingdom Metazoa; phylum Chordata; class Amphibia; order Anura; family Ranidae; genus Rana; species Rana temporaria. The sequence continues at coordinate 49,896,999 of NC_053492.1, forward strand.
ATCGTTGGAGCGCATAGGAACTTCCTGCTTCCCATATTTGAAACGCAGAGAATAATCCGCCCACTGATAAGCCGTCCCCTATATATATCAAGCACAGCATGCGTACGGCCACACCCCTGACAACATCACTGATGGCGAAACGCGTAGGGAGAAGACAGTGACATGTGACATGACTTGTGTGCTGGGATGCAGCGGCCATTTTCCTGGTTGGAAAAACGCCTGATCTTTTATTCATTTGCCTGTTATTAACTACTTAAATGTGAGTGTATGGTTGGGATGTCTGCACTATGAAGTGTTTTTTCTCTCTATTGGGTACTACATGTGGTGGAGGAGCTGTTATACTCATTGCCATATGATTGTGCATTTGATATTGAGAGGCATCTAAGCTTGCTGGTATCTATCTGAAGGAGTTGTAGTCTTTTATCCCCCATGCTGCTGAGGAGCGGTTATTGATAAAATACCTATGCTTGTTTAATCTACCTAAGGGTAAGAGGCAGTGTGTTTGGGTGATGGTGGTGGTGTCCTTACTAGCAGATTTTGCAAGATTTAATGTTACTATGGACTTTTAAGTGAAGTTGGACTAAAATACAGTTCCTATTAGCGCTACACCATTTTCTACATTATCTACTGTGCAATCCTTGCATATTGTGTCAGCTGCTTTTACATTTAATTCATAATTTTTTCTCTGATTTAATTTCTTTTGATCCCAGCGCAAAAAAAAATGGTGTCTTTTAAAAATCATAACAATGAAGTCAAGATCCGCCCACATGCCTGGACCGGCACCCGGATCAGCCTCTCAGTGAGCCACTGAGAGCCTGAGCCGGCCACTCCCGCCCTCTCCACAGCCCAGCGCTTCAATGAGCGAGGAAGGGGCAGAGCAGAGAGCTGCTGATTGACATTTACTGGCTCCATGCTCAAGGAGCTGTGAGAACTGAGTGATCAGTGGTGTTAGATCGCTCGGTTCTCAGTGTTAGAGCCGACGGGGGGACAGATGCAGCATCAGACCACATAGGTAAGTATAAATGTGCAAAAAAAGTCCATACTTCTCTTTTAAGCACAGATTCTTGTGGGGGGCAGTTTTTGCCCACATGGGATGTGTAGGTGTTCCATGCATCCCTGTGCAGGTAGCCCCATTCATGTCTATCGGAGTGTAGTGCCTGCTGTTGGTCTCAATTTGCATTCAGAGGCATACATCCACACCTGATGGTAGACATGTGCACACTGAAATATTTTGTTTCAGAATTTCGTTTTCGTCCGAAAATGTATTTATTTAGTTACTCCCGAAATTCGTTTTTATTTATTTTGTTTCATTAAAAAATGCGTTCGTCCGAAAAACCAAATTAATTAAGGTCAAACCGGTCAATTGAAGGTTTATGGTGTCTGTCGAATGTTCTAAGAAGATTTGACAAAGCAGCTAAACTGTACGACGTCGTGATCGTACATTTTCGGTCGAATGATCCACCCACAAGCTATAGTAGAATTCTAATGTTATATGACTAGTAATAATTATATTTATTAATTATTATTACTAATCAACCAACATTAGAATTCTTCTATAGCCTATGGGCGGAGCATTTGACCATAAATGTCTGCTCGCAGCGATCGTATGTTTTTAGCTGCTTTGACGAATCTTCATGTCTCTATAACGTCAAATCTTTTCTCTCTATGTCGAATCTTTTCTCTCTATGTCGAAAAATCTTGGACTAATAGAGTTAGGTTAGGCACATTCAACCGCAGGTTCGATAGACACAGATCGCTATTGTCACCGTCATGTCGAATCTTCTATCTGTATCGAACTGTTGTCACAACGAAACAAAAATAAAGCAATTTTTTATGTCGGATCTTTTGGATTCAGCATGTTCGTTATCGTTTGTTAAAACAAACACGAAAATTCCAGAAATTTGGTCGAAAATGCATTCGGATGAAAACAAATCACATGTTTACCTGATGGGATGTCAAACTAGGACCAACGGAACCACTAAAATGAGGGCTTCATGCCAAGGACAAACGTCACAGAGGGGTGGGTAAGTGGGAGTAAAATGTATAAGCTAGCCAAGCAAATGCATATGTTTTGTGATGTCATTTACCAATAAAAGGGAGATGCTCCGGCCTAGCTGGGCCTCTTCAACTTGAACGCTGAGAAAGGTGAGAATGTGAAATTTGTAGTCTCTCTGGTTTTGCATGTCTCACCTTATAATTTGGATCTGGGAGCCCCCTTTAATAAGGGGGCCCCCAGATCTCAGCCCCCCATTCTAGGTAAATGAGTATGGGGTACATTGTACCCCTACCCATTCACCTGGAGGAAAAGTGTCAAAAAATAAACACACTACACAGGTTTTTAAAAACCAAAACAAGCGGCAGACATGGGGTTAATCCTGAAATTGTGTCAGGAAATCAATCATTGACACATGTACGCAAGAATGCCAACGTGAATAAGGCCAAACAAAGCACACACATAAATGATGTGGTTATCACACAGCACTATTTTTACAAGTCTGCAGAACCCCTTTTTCAGCTTTCAACCTGCAATAGCAAGGGGATAGGAAAAGGGAATGAATGGAAAAATAATGTTTCATCAGATGCCAAAACAATAAACCATAACTAAATGAACGTCAATTTATACAAGTTGTTTTATTAATATATTCAGGAAAGATCAAATGTATATTGTGCTGAACATCCATTGTTGTATTAGAATTGATTTAAGAAATACATATTTAACATTTGAATCCAAATACATTTTAACAGAGTTAAAATGATAATCATTTACATAATCTGAAGATCAAAAAATAAGCTGTGACGAGACAGGTATTTTAGACATAACAGGAATCCCCTTTATGGAAACATTGAAAACAGATTTCCCATCATTTCATATTCAGGTGACACAAACCATTCAGAACAGGATGAAAAAAACAATTCTTATGGGAGGCTACAAACAGCATTAAAAGCTAAACTGGAGTCACAGAAATGGACCTTTAATTTATCCATGCGACTGTAATGCCGCGTACACACGATCGTTTTTCGGCATGAAAAAAAAACTTTGTTTTTCAGCATGTCCAAAAAACAAAGTTTTTCCTACTTCATCATTAAAAACGATGTTGCCCACACACCATTGTTTTTGAAAAATGATGAACAAAGCGTGGTGACGTACAACACGTACGACGGCACTCTAAAGGGGAAGTTCTATTCGCCTTTGGGCTGCTTTTAGCTGATTCCTTGTTAGTAAAAGACGATTTGCGCTTTTCTGTCTGTTACAGTGTGATGAATGTGCTTACTCCATTATGAATGGTAGTTTTACCAGAACGAGCGCTCCCGTCTCATAACTTGCTTCTGAGCATGCGCAAGTTTAAAACATCGTTTTAGCCCACATAAGATAATTTTTTACAACCCGAAAAACAACATTTTTTAAAATGACGTTAAAAAATGCAGCATGTTCGAATTTTTTTTTCTGCGTTTTTCAGAAGCCGAAAAACGATGTGAAGCCCACACACGATCATTTTTAATGACGTTTTTAAAAAGTTTTTTTTTCATGCCGAAAAATGATTGTGTGTACGCAGCATTAGGCCCCGTTCTCACATGGGCATTTGCGATCGCAGACAAAATATCTACGCTCTGCAAAACTGACAAACCATACCACACTTGTTCAGGTGCCATTCGTTTTCAATGGTGGGTGCTATACTGCTGTGATTGTTGCGCGATACATTGCACTTCAATTGCGGCAGACTGCATTGCATGAAGCTTGTTGCTCAAAAAGGAGCAGCAGCTTTCTTTAGGGCTACAAGCTTTGCACAATGTGGTTTGTCACGATTTCAGTGTGATTTATCGTGTGACAATCGCACCTGCCCTTAGGTGCCATTGCAAATGTAGGATTATCCTGGTGTGTCAACTTTGTGAATTGAGCCAACTTTGTGAATTGAGCTGTACTAAAAGCTTTCATTTTTATAGTCTTATCTACACCATCACCATTTTCCAAAGAGTCTATGCACCAGAGTAAAACCTCGTACACACGGGCCAGAATCTCGTCAGGAAAAAAACTTTGTTTTTCCTGACGAGATTATTGGCAAGAGTCTCTTCCTGCCCGAGTGTACACACACTCCTTTCAAAAGAACCGCGGTTCTTTTGAAAGGCAAGAATGCAGTGAGGTCATCGCGTATGACTCATCACATTCGATGCCATCACCGCCATCTTGCTTCACCCTACCTATGCCGTGGAAGCTACCACGCATGCGTCAAAGTCATTTCGAGCATGCGTGGGTTTCCACGGCGACAGGTAAATATACAGACGCTCCGGTTTCTCGTCGGGAAACAGGCCGACAAGAATCTCGACAAGGAAATAGAGAGCAGGATCTCTATTTTTCTCGTCCAGATTCTGGCCAGATTTCCAGATGAGAAACCTGAAAGCCACGTTCACACACACCCGGTTTACTTGGCAAGAAAGCTCTGCCAGCAGTTTTTTTGCTGGTTCTTGCCGAGAAAACCAAGCGTGTGTACGAGGCTTTAGATTCACTTTAAAAAGAACCCACAAAGCTGCCATTGCTAAGCTCTCTTCTGAAAATGCTATCTAATTATGGTGGCAGTAATGGCACACTTTATGTATAATTTCATGACAATTGCACTCTTATAGAACACCTCTGAATGGCATTCCTCCACCACCCATTGTTTTCTTGCGAAGAACAACATTCTACTCATGACAACATGTCTGCTATTGTGCTTTTGCTGGTCTTGACTTCTGAAAATACCAGCTGCCTCACTATTATTCTAAGCCAAAATTCCTGACACTTGTTTGGGGCACCTTTTTCTGAATGTCAAGTAGCATTTCCAGGAGGTTACTAATTTAAATATTTTTCTCATGACTTATTTGTTTAAGGCCGGGTTCACACTAGCTGCGGCCGTGGCTCACATCAGGGGGTCTGGCGCGTCCCTGTTCTCCGGTTCAGGCGTGAATCAGCTCTGAATTTTTGCCTGAATTCAGGTCTGAAGTGGAGCCAAAAACGCACAGGACCTTCCATTGAGAGCCGGTCACAGTCTCTTGTCATGTGAATTGGATGCAGAGAAATCCACATCCAATTTGCATAAGTATGAACCCAGCCTAATACAATTTGTGACATTTACAAAGCAAAATATATATATATATTTTTTTTTTCCTTGGACTCACACCCAATACATGTCATATCAACTAGGTACCACTCTGGGGAGGTGTTTAGGATGTTTTTTTATAATTGCTTATAACAGTGAATTTCACTTTTATAAGCATCCATTTTTTCTGAATGAAATGCATTCATTCAGTGTTTACTATTGTGATTAGCTGTGACTGGCCATAGCTAATCACATGGTACAGATGGACTGTGATTGCCCCTAACTGTACCATGTGATCACTGTGACCAATCACAGCAAGCAACACAAATGTACACAATGAATGGCATTATGTATATGGTCCATTGTGTACAATTGTCATGTGATCTGCTGTGATTGGTCACAGCCATCACATGGCCGTCATTTGTCTATAGGCCAGGTGTGAAGCACTTAAAGGACTGGTCAAAAACTGTGTGTGTGTGTGTCTTTACTATTGACATTCTTTTTTGAGAATGAGGAGGTGATATATGGGGGCTTTCAGATTCCAAGAAGTCCCCACCCACAGGCCCCCACAACCACAGTGCCAGGGTTGTGGGGAAGAAACCCTTGCCCTTATCAACATGAGAATATGCTTTGAAAGGAGGGATACGCATCTGAGTGAAGGAGGACTGCACTAAGGTAAAGGAAGCTATTTTGGAAAACAAATTGTACCTTTACAACCCCTTTAATGTGTTAGCAATAACATGGTACCAGGGGCCAATCACAGCCAACACCACTTTATAGTTATTCTTCACCACTCCATATGAATTTAAAAAGTTGTGTGCTTAGACTACTTTCTAAAAAATAATGCTGTTGCATATTGTGACATATCAGGATTTTTCTTGTTTTATTCCCTTTAATATGTACATAAAAAATGCACCTTTTGTCTATTCTTTGGAGACAATTCTAATTTGTGTGATCACATCCGATTGAATGTCTGATTTGTAGGGTTCTCTATAATTATTCATTAAATTTGTTTTGTAAATGTGTGATGTAGCCCTCATTATTTTGTCTTTATAATTTCGAAAATTTTACTGTAGTTACTTTTTTCATATATGACATTTTTCATATGAAAGTCCAAGCCAACAGCAAAGTATAGTTTCTCTATAATATGCAGAACAATTATGTTATTTTATTTTTACAAAGGCAAGTTGCTTTACAAACTTTAAGGAATTCTTCACATCCTCCCACACTTTTAACTACTGGACAGTTCGAAGCCGTGTCTGCATGTGAGCAGGAGTTCACTGCAAGGAAATAATATAGCAGAGATAAGAGTGGATATACAAATAGTTTTGATAATATGCATCTTACATATCTAGGGATTTTTTTGTCAGAGTATTGGTTCAAGAGCTCACCCTCACCCCCTTGGGGGGGTTGGGAGGGTGTTGTGTAGCGATGAGATAAATTGTGTGCTCCGTGTCATTGGGTGAGTGTGGCTAAAGTGCACCAAGGGGGAGGGGTGTTTTTTTCCAGATTCTTTCCAAACCCACCACTACAGAGCTCTCCACCCAAATCCCTTGCTACATAATCCTAACTGCTGCATTATATACTCTTGGCCGCTGAACTCTGTATGGTGTGCTGTCCCTCCTCACTAAGTAAAAATCTCCCCCCATGAAACCTTTTCTCCCCCCATAAAAACAGCACCCATTATTCACCTCTGTAACCTTCATCCACAGCTCACCTCTGCGCCCCACTGTTCACAACTCACCTCTTCCCCAGTCAAAAGCTCACCTCTGCACCTCTGTTCAAAGCTCACCCCTGCACCCCACTTGCCAAAACTCACCACTGAACTCCCACCCAAAGCTTACCTCTGGACCCTTGTCCAAAGTTCAACTCTGCACCCCTGTCCACAACTCACCTCTGTCCGCAGCTCACCCCTGCATGCCCTGTCCAGAACCCACCTCACCTCTGCACCCTCTATCTGCAACCCACCTCTGAACCCCCCACCTGCAACCCACCTCTGCACCCTCAAACTAAGCTTACCTCCACACACTTGCTCCTTCTACATCTCACATCTGCACCCCCTAATTGCAGCTCACCTATGCACACTCTCCCGTCTTCTAAAGCTCACCACTGCACCTCCTACCATAGCTTACCCCTGTCCACAGCTTACTTTTGTACCCTTATTTTACAGTGTATCTCTGCAACACCCCCTCTTCCTGCCCCACCCCTTAAACAATTAAGCTCTTTAGCTCTCTGCCACAGCTGTGGGGATGTAGAGGTCAGAGCTGAGAAGAGGGTTCAGAAATAAGATGTGGTTTGGGAGTGGTAAGGTGAGCTCAGGACCAGTGGCATTGGTGGTGCCAAAAAAAAGTCCTGCACATATTCCATTTGACATAAGTGAAATTATTTTCCAGGAATTAAAATCCAGTTTTTTTACTTACCTAAACAATAAAGTAGACTCACTAAAATTTCATGTAAACTTTAACACGCTAGAGGAGCACATGAGCGAGTACACTAAAGCAAATAATGAGCTTTTAGATGCTCACAACCACCATGCAGAGGAAATGTATCATATTAAACTAAAGCTAGAGGACTTAGAGGATCACTCTAGGTGTAACAACATTAAGTTCAGGGGTACACCCAAATCAGTGAAGACCAATTTCAATATTGAATACCGATACTAAACATTTCGTAAAACTTGTAGCCCAGCGTCTCTCAACGATTGTTACTCATATAATCCACCCAGACCAAGTGGGCTTCATACCTAGCAGACAGGCCTTAGATGGACCTAGGCATTTCATCAATCTCATAAAATGGGTGGAACACCATCAAACTCCTTCTCTGTTCCTCTCACTGGATATGGAGAAGACATTTGACAGGGTCCACTGGGCCTACAGTTAACCTCTCTGGAGTATTTTTATCAGCTATCTTAAGCTTATTCTCTTATCCAAGTGCGCGTGTATGGACCTTGAGTATTGTATCACATAATCACAAATGGCACAAGACAGGGATGGCCACTTTCCCCACTGATCCACGCAATGCTTATGGAACCACACGCAAAAACAAGTTGTTCAGCTCAATCGGTCTCGGGAATTAGGATTGGCGATATGGAGATATGGAACATAAAATTGACTTACACACCGATAATGCTATAATAGCTCTGACAAACCCCACACTATCTTTACCCAAACGCCAATGTATTTTGGCCCACTTCAGCTCAGTTTTCCTCTACAAGGGGAATCATAAGTCCTTTCTGCTAAATGTCGGCCTTGAAACTCAAACTAAATGGATTATCATTGCACAAACCCCCTTTTCCTGGTCCTCTAGCCTCTCTTTATCTTACTTGGCAATCCATTTAACATCCCCAAGCAATGCCCTTTTAAGTGCAAACTTCAAGGACCTTGTAAAAAAGCTTCTGCGTTTATCTAAAGACTTGAGTCACATCTCCGTCTCTTAGATGGGCAGAATCACTCAAATTAAAATGTACATATTACCACATATTCCATACTATTGCCCCTACATTCCTACCGATTCAACTGCAAAGACTTTAGGTGATACTTACCACGTCCAATTGGCAACATACAGTGAATATAAAAAGTCTACACACCCGTGTTAAAATGTCAGGTTTCTTTGATTATAAAAAAAATGAGACAAAGATAACGAAATTTAGAACTTTTTCCACCATTAATGTGACCTATAAACTGTACAACTCAGTTGAACAACAAACTGAAATCTTTTAGGGAAGTAAAAATAAAAAAATATGGTTGCATAAGTGTGTATACCCTTAAAAAATACTTTGGTGAAGCCCCTTTTGATTTTATTACAGCACAGTCTTTTGGGGTGTGAGTCTATCAGCATGGTACATCTTAACTTGACAATATTTTCCCACTCTTCTTTGCAAAAGAACTCCAAATATGTCAGATTGTGAGGGCATCTCCTGTGCACAGCCCTCTTCAGATCACCCCACAGGTTTTCAATCAGATTCAGGTCTGGGCTTTGGCTGGGCCATTTCAAAACTTTAATATTCTTTTTGGAGCCATTCCTTTGTTGATTTGGATGTATGCTTTAGGTCCTGAAAGATAAAGTTCCTCTTCATGTTCAGCTTTCTAGCAGAAGCCTGAAGGTTTTGTGCCATTATTGACTGGTATTTGGAACTGTTCATAATTCCCTCTACCTTGACTAAAGCCCCTCTTCCATCTGAAGAAAAAAAAGCCCCAAAGCATAACCCTGCCACCACCATGCTTCACTGTAGGTATTGTGTTCTTTTGGTGATGTGCAGGGTTGTTTTTGCGCCAAACATATCTTTTGAAATGATTTCAAAAATACTTCAGATGTGTTTTTGCAAAATGTATCTGGGCTTGGATGATTTTCTTTGAAAGAAAAGGCTTCCAATTTGCCACTCTACCCATAGCCCAGACATATGAAGAATATGGGAAAAATTTGGCAAATGTACCACACAGCCAGTACTTGCCAGATATTCCTTCAGCTCCCTTTAACCACTTTAGGATTGGGCCTATTTTTCAAACTTGTTAGAAACTTGCTAGAAAATTACCTAAACCCCCCCCAAAATTATATATATATATATATATATATTTTCTAACACCCTAGAGAATAAAATGGCGGTCATTGCTTTTTGTCACACCGTATTTGAGCGGCAAGCTTACAAGCGCACTTTGTTTTAAAAAAATAAGACAACAGTAAAGTTAGCCCAATTTTATATTGTGAAAGATGATGTTACGCCAAGTAAATTGATACCCAACATGTCACACTTCAAAATTGCGCACACTCGTGGTATGGCAAAAAAACGTTTACCCATAAAAATCTCCATAGGCGACATTTAAAAAATATACAGGTTGCATGTTTTAAGTTACAAAGGAGGTATAGGGTAATAGAAAAAAAGCATGACAGGACCTCTTAAATAAAGACTAAAATGCAATAAAAATAAATAAATGTTGTTTGAAAAAAAAATCCCTTTAAGAGCTATGGGCAGAAGTGACGTTTTGACACCTGCAATGGTATGGAGTCGGATGGGGGCCATCTGCCCCTCACTCAGCTCCATACCACAGAGGTGGCAGGACCCGATCGCCTCCACCGGCGGGTGTCCTTGAGTAGCGGCGGAGGGCACCGGAGCGCCGTGGGAGGGGGTCCCTCTCCTGCCGCTGATAAAAGTGATCTTGTGGCGAATCCGCCTCAGAGACCACTTTTATTCTGAAAGCGGACCGCCCGCTGAAGAAGAGGATACCGGGGTTATGACAGCTAGCTGCTGCCATTACAACAATATTCCTCTTTAAATTGCTGCTATATAATGACTGTATTAATGTTGCTGTATTCCTCTTGGCAGCCTCCCTGACCAGTTTTCTTCTTGTCTTTTCTTCAATGTTGGAGGGAAGTCCAGCTCTTGGTAGTGTCACTGTTGTGCCATATTTTCTCCACTTGATTATGACTGTCTTCACTGTGTTTCATTGTATATCTAATGCCTTGGAAATTATTTTGTATCCTTCTCCTGACTGATACTTTTTAACAATGAGATCCCTCTGATGCTTTGGAAGCTCTCTGCGGACCATGGCTTTTGCTGTAGGATGCGACTAAGAAAATGTCAATAAAGACATACTAGAACAGCTGAACTTTATTTGGGGTTAATCAGAGGCACTTTAACCACTTACAGACCAGCTGCCGCAGTCATACTGTGGCAGGCTGGCTCCACTGCGCGGACTGTCGTAGCTGTACGTCGGACGCTTTAAGCAGGCATGCGCGTGCCTGCAGCATCGTAGGGGTGCCAATGCTTGTGACCGGTGGTCGCGATGACCGCCGGCCACGAGCGATATCCCAGGCACAAGTGGCAGAACAGGGACGTGTTCTGTTCAGCAAGGAAATGCAGATCGTGAGTTCCTAATAACCATGATCTGTAATTTCCTCTAGGTCAGTCCCAACCCCCTTCAGTTAGAACACACATTAGGAAACAAAATTAACCCCTTGATCGCCCCCTAGTGTTAACCCCTTCCCTGCCAGTGACATTTTTACAGTAGTCAGTGCATTTTTATAGCAAAATGTGTCAAAAGTCTCCGATGTGTCCGCCATAATGTCGCAGTCCCGACATCACCGCCATTACTAGTAAAAAAAATAATAATATTAAAAATGCTATAAATCTATCCCCTATTTTGTAGTCGCTGTAACTTTTGCACAAACCAATCAATGTATGCTTATTGCGATTTTTATTACCAAAAATATGTAGAAGAATTAGGGTTGAGCGAACCCAAACTGTAAAGTTCGGGTTCGGTACAGACTTTGTTTTTTTTTTGCTCCCGAACCCGAATAATTGGAAAAAGTTTGGGTTCGGGTTCGGAGTTTGGGTATGTTTTGGGGCGCTGCTTTAGTTATGATAGGGAGAGGCTGCTGCTGCTGCTTAGGGACAGTTTTAGAGAGGTGTATCCTGCTTCAGAAATCTAAACAAGCACACTTTTTTTTTTCTTTGAGATCTGCATCATCTTATGGTTTATGGCTTGTGACTGTGCTTTACTTAGGATAGGGAGAGGCTGCTGTTGCTGCTTAGGGACAGTGTCAGAGATGTGTATCCTGCTTCAGAAATCTAAACAAGCACACTTTTTTTTTCTTTGAGATCTGCATCATCTTATGGTTTATGGCTCATCACTGTGTTGTAGCTATGGTAGGGACAGGCTGCTGTTGTTGATTGAGGGACAGTGTCAGAGAGGTGTATCCTGCTTCAGAAATCTAAACATGCACTCTTTATTCCTGTGACATCTGCTGTGCTTCATATAGTTTAGGAATTGTGTTCAGCTATAGGGACAGCAATCTATAGGTGACTCTGTATATTTCAACAGCACTGCACCTGCCACCACCTGTGCACCTGTGATATACTGTGTGTGTCCAGTACATAGTTCAGGGACAGGTTCCAGAAATTTTCCTATAGGGACAGCAATCTATAGGTGACTCTGTATATTTCAACTGCACCTGCCACCACCTGTACACCTGTGATATACTGTGTGTGTCCAGTACATAGTTCAGGGACAGGTTCCAGAAATTTTCCTATAGGGACAGCAATCTATAGTTGACTCTGTATATTTCAACTGCACCTGCCACCACATGTGCACCTGTGATATACTGTGTGTGTCCAGTACATAGTTCAGGGACAGGTTCCAGAAATTTTCCTATAGGGACAGCAATCTATAGGTGACTCTGTATATTTCAACTGCACCTGCCACCACCTGTGCACCTGTGATATACTGTGTGTGTCCAGTACATAGTTCAGGGACAGGTTCCAGAAATGTTCCTATAGGGACAGAAATCTATAGGTGACTCTGTATATTTCAACAGCACTGCACCTGCCACCACCTGTGCACCTGTGATATACTGTGTGTGTCCAGTACATAGTTCAGGGACAGGTTCCAGAAATGTTCCTATAGGGACAGCAATCTATAGGTGACTCTGTATATTTCAACTGCACCTGCCACCACCTGTACACCTGTGATATACTGTGTGTGTCCAGTACATAGTTCAGGGACAGGTTCCAGACATTTTCCTATAGGGACAGCAATCTATAGTTGACTCTGTATATTTCAACTGCACCTGCCACCACCTGTGCACCTGTGATATACTGTGTGTGTCCAGTACATAGTTCAGGGACAGGTTCCAGAAATTTTCCTATAGGGACAGCAATCTATAGGTGACTCTGTATATTTCAACTGCACCTGCCACCACCTGTGCACCTGTGATATACTGTGTGTGTCCAGTACATAGTTCAGGGACAGGTTCCAGAAATGTTCCTATAGGGACAGAAATCTATAGGTGACTCTGTATATTTCAACATCACTGCACCTGCCACCACTTGTGCACCTGTGATATACTGTGTGTGTCCAGTACATGGTTCAGGGACAGGTTCCATAAATGTTCCTATAGGGACAGCAATCTATAGGTGACTCTGTATATTTCAACAGCACTGCACCTGCCACCACCTGTGCACCTGTGATATACTGTGTGTGTCCAGTACATGGTTCAGGGACAGGTTCCAGACATTTTCCTATAGGGACAGCAATCTATAGGTGACTCTGTATATTTCAACAGCACTGCACCTGCCACCACCTGTGCACCTGTGATATACTGTGTGTGTCCAGTACATAGTTCAGGGACAGGTTCCAGACATTTTCCTATAGGGACAGCAATCTATAGGTGACTCTGTATATTTCAACAGCACTGCACCTGTCCCCTGTGATATACTGTCTGTGCAGTACATTGTTTAGGGCTGGGTTCCTGCTTCTTGCTATAGGTAGAGAAATATATAGGTGAATCTCTGCCTAGTTCACCAGCACTCTACCTGTCCCCTGTGATATACTGTCTGTGCAGTACATTGTTTAGAGGTAGGTACCTGCTTCTTGATATAGGTAGAGAAATATATAGGTGAATCTCTGCCTATTTCACCAGCACTCAACCTGTCCACTGTGATATACTGTCTGTGCAGTACATTGTTTAGTGCTGGGTTCCTGCTTCTTGCTATAGGTAGAGAAATATATAGGTGAATCTCTGCCTATTTCACCAGCACTCTACCTGTTCCCTGTGATATACTGTCTGTGCAGTACATTGTTTAGGGCTGGGTTCCTGTTTCTTGCTATAGGTAGAGAAATATATAGGTGAATCTCTGCCTATTTCACCAGCACTCTACCTGTCCCCTGTGATATACTGTCTGTGCAGTACATTGTTTAGGGCTGGGTTCCTGCTTCTTGCTATAGGTAGAGAAATATATAGGTGAATCTCTGCCTATTTCACCAGCACTCCACCTGTCCCCTGTGATATACTGTCTGTGCAGTACATTGTTTAGGGGTAGGTTCCTGCTTCTTGCTATAGGTAGAGAAATATGTAGGTGAATCTCTGCCTATTTCACCATATTACACTATTTTTGTATTTAACATTTCTCAAAATTAGGGCAAGATCCTAAATTTGAGAAATATGAGGGAAACGTCAAATAAGGGACGTGGCCGCGGTCGTGGTGCTGCTGGTGGAGCTCCTGTTACAGGGAGAGGATGTGGTTGATCTGTGCCAGCTACACGCACAAGTGAAACACCTTTCTCAGGTGCGAGTAGCTGACAGAGCCTGCAGCGGTATTTGGTCGGGCCTAATCCAGCTCTACGAATGTTGAGGCCAGGAGCAGAACAGGCGGTAGTAGATTGGGTTGCTGACAGTGCCTCCAGTTCCTTCACATTGTTTTCCAACCAGTCTTGTGCTGAAAGTTCAGAGTTGGCGCCTGCAGCCGATGTCCACCATCAGTCTTTCACCTCACCCCCTTGAAAATCAGCCAAGCAGTCTGAGCCCCAAAGCATGCAGCAGTCTCTTCTTCTTTTTGATGAGTATGTTAGAATGTGTTCCCAGGTCCATCCACCTAGCCCAGCCCCAGAAGGGGAAGAGATTGAGTGCACCGATGCCCAACCACTTATATTTCAAGATGAGTACATGGGGGGACCATCACAGCACGTCTTGGATGATGATGGTGCTTTTGCAATTGTGCAGTCCGACAAGGAGGGCAGTGGTGAAGACTGGGTGGAAGATAATGTGCAGGACGATGAGGTCCTCGACCCGACCCTTTAAAAGCAAAAACATATTAATTACACAGGTTCTCTGGCTGATTAAGTTGCTGCCAATTAAACTCACTTGGTGCCTTATCGACAGTAAATTAGCCCCAGAACCTGTAATTACTCTGTGTTCTGGTTTAAAGGGATGAGGTAGCAACCCTAGATCTTTCTCATTCTTTTGGGGTTTACCCTAATTTAAAAAATACATATATTAAAAACCAAAACCTGCTGTGTTGGCTACCGCCTCCTCCTCCTCCTCCACCGCCGCTTCCACCTACACCGCCACATCCACCTCAACCTCCTAATACATATGGACCTCGTCCTCCTAGCTCAAAATGATTTTATTTTTTATTTTTATTTTTTTATGTTATTTTATGTTATTTTGAGTTATTTCCCTATCCACATTTATTTTAAGAGTACTTGCCATGCTGTTCCCAACATTTTGCAAAATGATTTTATTTTTTATTTTTATTTTTTTTTATGTTATTTTATGTTATTTTTAGTTATTTCCCTATCCACATTTATTTTCAGAGTACTTGCCATGCTCTTCCCGACATTTGCTGCCATGTGCAGCCCTCCAGCCCTTTCCCTTAGTTTTTTAGAGACATTTTTGTAGTCAAAAGTTCGGGTCCCCATTGACTTCAATGGGGTTCGGGTCAAAATCCGGGTTCGGGTTCGGGTTCGGTGCCGAACCCGAACTTTTTTTTCAAAGTCCGGGTTCGGGTCCGAACCCGAACATCCAGGTGTCCGCTCAACTCTAAGAAGAATACATATCGGCCTAAACTGAGAAAAAAATAGCTTTTAAAAAAAAAAAAAAAATTGGGGATATTTATTATAGCAAAAAGTACAAAATATTGTGTTTTTAAAAAAAATATATATAAAAATCGCAGAGATTATCAAATACCACCAAAAGAAAGCTCTATTTGTGGGGGGAAAAAATATGTTAATTTTGTATGCGGACATTGTCGCACGATCGAGCAATTGTCAGTTATAGCGACGCAGTGCCGTATAGCAAAAAATGGCCCGGTCATTGGGTAGCCAATTTTTCCGGGGCTGAAGTGGTTAAATGATGACAGGTGTGTACTGGTTTCTATTTAACACGAGTTTGAATGTGATTGCTTATTTCTGAACACAGCTACATCCCCACTTATAAGTGGGTGTGCACACTTATGCAAGTACATTATTTTAGTTTTTTTATTTATACTCCCCCCTAAAACATTTCAGTCTGTTTCTCAATTGAGTTGTACAGTTTATAGGTCACATTAAATGTGGAAAAAGTTCTGAAATTATTTAGCTTTGTCTCGTTTTTTTACATCACAGAAACCTGACATTTTAACAGTGTGTAGACTTTTTATATCCACTGTAGGCATTCTAGAGTAAGGATATCCATCCTCACCACCCCTGTTCAACATGGCGGATTGGGAGCTCCCAACATTCATGCATACTACAGTGCAGTACTCCTGGACCAAATGTGGTCTGAAGGAGACTCAATAACATGTTCCCTTCTGAAATTCTATGATACACCTAGACCTGTCGTCAGATAAATTTCACATATTTATAAACTGCTTACAACTCCTCCTCATGACCTTTCATCTTCATTGATCCAATATTTACCTTTCCTTCACGGCGCACTGGGTAACTCTGCTAGCAGCTGGAAAGGATGCAGGACAGGGTTCAGTGTTGGAGCTTGTTCCTCCACCATGCCTTCAAAAAGCTCTTGCCCCTCATGCCCCTCCCTCCTCTTCTTCCTCTATGGCTTCTTCTGTAGAATTGTCCTCTGAACCTGCAGTGATCCCTAAACGCTCAAGGGGCTACACAAGCAGTCAGGTAAAAAGATGCCATGTGGTGATTGATTTGGTCGGCTTAGGGGACAGGTGCCACACTGGGGCAGAGATTCTCTCAGCTCTGCATGGGCAGGCTCAGAGGTGGTTGACACCACGCCAGCTTCAGTCAGGAATGGTTGTATGCGACAATGGCACCAACCTTCTCTCCGTCCTCCGACAGAGACACTTGACCCATGTTCCATGTTTGGCACACATCCTGAATTTGGTGGTGCAGCGTTTCTTGAGCAGGTACCCAGGCTTACAAGATCTCCTGAGGCAGGCCAGAAAAGTCTATGGTCATTTCTGCCAGTCATACAATGACAGTGCTCGGCTGGCTGACATTGAAAGGGAATGCAACCTGCCCATCAACCTCTTCATTTGTGACATGTCCACCAGGTGGAACTCAACGTTGGCAATGCTGCAGCGGCTGCACACACAGCAGAGGGCCATCAATGTGTACCTTTGCGAGTATGGCATCAGGACAGGGTCAGGATGGCTTGGCTTCTTTTCACCATGCAAGTGGCTACTGATCAAGGATGCATGCACTGTCCTGTCACTATTTGAGGAGGCCACAAGGATGGTGAGCAGCGGCAATGCATGCATCAGTGACACTGTCCCTCTAGTATTCCTGCTGGAGCTTTGTGGAATCATAGACAGGGCGCTTGAGGCAGAACAGCGTAAGGTAGAGGAGGACTTCCTTTTCTTTTAAAGCCCCCTTTATCCAGATAGCATTCCTGCGGGTCTGTCAAACACACAGAAAGAAGAGGAGGAGAATTGTGTCTTCATGGATGTTGAGGATAACATGCAGCAGTCTTCAAGGGATGGTTTTCAGTCCCCAGAAACCCAAGAATTTGTACATGGCTGGGAGAAGGGTAGTTATGGATAATGTGCTCCTTAGTGACCCAGAGGACTCAGAATCGAATGCCTCTGCAAACTTCCGCTGCATGGCCTCCCTGATTCTGCAAAGCCTGCGAAAGGACCCTAGGATTCTTGGTATTAAGGAGAGGGATCATTACTGTCTGGCAACCCTTCTTGATCCACGTTACAAGAGTAAGGTTGAAGAACTCATCCTGCCTTCACAGATGGAGCAGAGGATGAAACATCTTAAGGAGGTCTTAACGCATTTCCAGACCCTGGGTGGTTACCATTTTCTGGTGCTGGACAACGTGTTTCTGAGGCTTCGTTCGGTCAGAGGAAGAGCTGGAGAAGGTGGCATGCTGAGTGATGCCTTTAAACAATTTTTCAGTCCTTAGCGCCAAAGTTCCAGCAACCATCGCCAGCATCTGCATTATATGGTGCAGGAAGATCTAAGGGCAAGAGCAAACTTGGAGACCTTTTCAACAAAACATCCACTGGGTCTTGAGGTTGGACCACTGACCAGAACTTTCTCAATATGCCATTGAGCTACTGGCCTGTCCTGCACCCAGCGTTCTTTCTGAATGCACATTCAGTGCAGCTGGAGGGTTTGTAACGGATCACAGAGTGCGCCTGTCCACAGACTCTGTTTATAGGCTCACATTTATAAAAATGAATCAGTCCTTGATCAGCAGCTATCAAGCACCTGATGCTGATGTAACTAATTGAATTTGCTATGGATCTGGGATCCCTTGAAGACTGCCTATGCTGCCTATCATATTCCTCCTCAATCATGATGATGCTAGCATCCAACAATATTTTTGGTTTAGGGCATCACCACCACCCAAGGCCCAATTTTTCTGTTTAACAGGGACATACAATTTTTGAAATTATATTTAACAGCAGGGACCGTTCCTGCGCCCAACAAGAGTAACTGTTAGGGGTTACCGTATTCTGCCACCACCAACACCTAAGGTTCAATTGTTTCAGCAGAGTATATAGTGCAGTCCATATAGTATATATACTGCAGTTAGTAAAACCTTGGTTTGAGAGTAACTTGGTTTGAGAGCGTTTTGCAAGACAAGCACATTTTTTTAATACATTTTGACTTGATGGGCCTGGACGGGATCCAAGATGGCAGCTTGTATTGAGCTCTCCCGCACACCGAGGACAAAGCAGCTTCTTCCCGACATGTAATACCGCTCATCCCGCTATGGGTAAGACCACCAGAAGCTCCTCTACCCCCCGCACGGGGAAAGACACTGACATGCAGCTCAGCCACAGCATACCGGACATATTCCAGTCACGGACCTCAGGCAAGTCCGCGGCTTCTCAGGTGTCACAGACCTCAGTTCCACACTCCCCAAGTAGCGGGTCCGACACACAGGAAGACAGGGAGGACACAGGCATCCACCGTTCTTTCCCTCCTGTTAGCCTGCCTGAGCTACAGTCTGTGGCCCTGGACATTAAAAGTCCTCTGGCAGCAGCTATTTCTGACCTAAAAGCGGCCGTTCAGGTGCTAGCTCACCGCTAGGGATGAGCCGAACACCCCCCGTTCGGTTCGCACCAGAACCTGCGAACAGACCAAAAGTTTGTGTGAACTTTAGAACCCTATTAAAGTCTATGGGACTCGAACGTTTGAAATCTTAAGTGCTAATTTTAAAAGCTAATATGCAAGTTATTGTCCTAAAAAATGTTTGGGGACCTGGGTCCTGCCCCAGGGGACATGTATCAATGCAAAAAAAGTTTTAAAAACGTCAGTTTTTTCGGGAGCAGTGACTTTAATAATGCTTAAAGTGAAACAATAAAAGTGAAATATTCCTTTAAATTTCGTACCTAGGGGGGTGTAAAGTATGCCTGTGAAGCAGTGCATGTTTCCCGTGCATAGGACTGTCTCTGCACAAAGTGTAATTTCTGAAGTAAAAAAAGTCTTTTAAAATTACTCGCGGCTATAATGAATTGTCGGCTCGCGGCAATTCAAAGAAAAGTCATTCATTAAAAAAAAAAAGCGTGAGGGTCCCATGTCCCCCCCATGTGAATTTTACCCCTACCATTTCACTAAGGAAGTGTAAAGAATTTTAAAAAAACACAAACACCGTGGAAAAAGTCCTTTATTAAAAAAAAAATCCAGCGGTGGTAATCCACACTCGGTCCCCGCACCAACGTTGTCGGTATCCTGCGACGAGCGATCTCCTCTTTGCCGGGGTCCAGCGATGAGAAGATCTCTTCATCCAGGTCCGGGATCCAGAGCGCAGGCATCGCCGGCCGCCTGTCTCCACTGGAGACAGCCCGGCGAATGACGCGGGTTGTGCCAGTGACAGCTCTTATAAAGGTGAGGCGGGGGCCACCCGTCACGTGACCCCGCCCCCCTCTGACGCAAGGGAGAGTCTGGGCTTCCCCAGCGACGTAGTCAAAGGGTGCGTCAGAGGGGGACGGGGTCACGTGACGGGTGGCACCGTCTCACCTCACCTGGATGAAGAGATCTTCATCTCATCGTTTAATAAAGACTTTTTCCACAGAGTGTATGTGTTTTTTTACAATTCTTTACACTTCCTTAGTGAAATGGTAGGGGTACAATGTACCCCATTACCAATTCACATAGGGGGGTCGGGATCTGGGGGTCCCCTTTGTTAAAGGGGTCTTCCAGATTCCGATAAGCCCCACCCGCAGACCCCGACAACCACCGGGCAAGGGTCTGGAATGGATATTTGGGGGGAACCCCACGTAATTTTTTTTTCAATTGACGGCGGGGTTCCCCTCAATATCCATACCAGACCTCAAGGGCCTGGTAATTGAATTTGGGGGGACCCCCACGCTTTTTTTTATTTATTTTTTTAGGAACGATTTTTCTCTGAATTGCCTGGAGCCGACAATTCATTATAGCCGCAAGTGATTTTAAATTACTTTTTTCCTTCAGAAATTACACTTTGTGCAGAGACAGTTCTAAGCATGGGAAACATGCGCTGCTTCACAGGCATACTATACCCCCCCCAGGTAGGAAATTTAAAGGAATATTTCACTTTTATTGTTTCATTTTAAGCATTATTAAATTCACTGCTCCCGAAAAAACGTCAGTTTTTAAAACTTTTTTTTGCATTGATACATGTCCCCTGGGGCAGGACCCAGGTCCCCAAACACTTTTTAGGACAATAACTTGCATATTAGCTTTTAAAATTAGCACTTTAGATTTCTCCCATAGACTTTAACAGGGTGTTCCGCGGCTTTTCGAATTTGCCGCGAACACCCCAAATTGTTCATGTTCGCCGAACAGGCAATGTTCGAGTCGAACATGAGTTTGACTCGAACTCAAAGCTCATCCCTACTCACCGCCTTGACTCTGTAGAACAGGCCTCACAGCTACATGCAGCCGCCATTAAACAGGTGCAACACACTTATGACACTCAGCTGCCACACTTATTGGAATTACATTGCCATGTGGAGGACTGCGATAACTGCGTCCGCAGGCATAACATAAGGATAAGGCGAGTCCCTGAGGTGATTGAGCAGGCAGCCATACCACAGGCCATATGCTCAGTTTTCAGTGACCTCTTAGGCCGCCCAGCAGACTCCCCATCGAAATGGAGAGCGACCATCATACATTGCAGCCCCCACCCAGGGACTCAGAACCCCCAGGAGATGTCATATGCTGCATTGTGAACTTTCCACTTAAAGAAGAAATTCTCCGCAAGGCGAGGGATAGAGGACACATTTTGTACAATGGCACTGAAATCAAACTGTACCAAGATCTGTTCCAAATCACATTGCAAAACAGACGTGCATTGCGCCCACTGCTGGAGGCGCTCCTTTCCCGCAACATACAGTATAGCTGGAAGTTTCCTTTTGGGCTGTCAGCCTCCGCCAGAGGTCGCTCTGCATTGCTGCGCACACCAGAAGATCTACAGTCCTTTTGTGACCAACTTGACCATCCTCAAATAGAATTACCGGAATGATATGCTTTTTATTTTCCGAATGATCCCTGGTGTCAAATCTCCTCTAACCCATCACCAAAAGCCCAAAGACAACGCTCGAGACGATGTCGATTGGATCCCATCTCACCTGAACCTCATGCTACGCGTGGAGACCTGAACCAACGAAGCCCTAGAGATGCAGGAACCCCGCATAGAGACCGACTGGAGGCCTAAGCCGAGACAGAGACACGCAAGTATTGCTTTATGGGCACCATTATTTCCAGATGGAACATTCTATTCCCGTTGTACCTGTTGTACACAATTAACATTGACAGCAAAACCTGCTTCTCTCTTGCACCGATGCAAGATTTATAAAGCTGACTTATGAGTCTATCAGTTATCTAGCACATTTTTTGGTCAGACCTAGTGAGGTGGAGTGGAAAGGGCCAATCTAATCATGCAGGGACTCCACATTGGTACACTCCACTCAGCTGTCTCAACAGCAATTCTGAAACACTTCTGCATTCATGACTGTCACGGCCAAAGTCCAGAAAGAAGTGCCTTAACACACATAGGATGTTTAATGGTCTCAACTCGATCTAATTATTCTAACATTTTTATTTTTATTTTTTTTGTTATGGGCCCAGATCACACAGAATTGGATCCAATATGACGGTCATACTCTTTAAACTGGTTTGCTATTAACTCACTTCCGTACTGGAGACAATCTGTTTGTTTATGGTGGGGGGAGTTGGAGGCGTGGTGCAGCCTCAGAACGAGGGGTTCAGCTCTATTAGGCATTACAATTCTCCCTGACACACAATCACAAATGTAAAGCAATGGTGAATTTGCGCTTCCCTAGAAAAATGTGCTATGATAAAACAAAGAACAAGAAATGGTGATAATAAAGGAATATAATTAGGTTGGGCAGGGCAACACCTGCTAATTAGCTTCAACTTATTCAGTGAAGAGGATGTGAATTTATGTATAAAAACATAAGTGTGTGTGTATAAAGAAAACTTGGTAAGTATTGGGACAGAGGAAAACTCTGAGTAGGTGCTGCAAACTAAGTATTGCTGGAATAAACAGCAATAGAAGGAGTGATATTAGGTGACAAATAGTGTATAGCGCAACCCCCCAAAAAAAAATTAAATTAATAATTTTTGTGAGCATATAGTGAAATATCAACTGAAAATTGAAAAAACTGACAAACTTATACACTGTATCCACTAGCAATCAGTCAGAAGGATAGTAATTCTCAGATGTAATTTTCAGCTGTAATAAACATATGGTACACTGATCTGGATGAAAGCACTGTGTCATTGGCTTGGCAAACAGTGAAGTAAACCTTTTCACACGCAGACCAATGCATCAACCTGAGAGACAATCACAGGGTTAACAGTTCTCAACTATGATAGTCATATAGTCCCCTGATCTAAATGAAAGCGCTGTGTCACTGGTTTAACAGACAGTGTGGTAGAAAAGCTTTCATACACAGATCAATGTATCAAACTGGGAGACAGTTATAAGGTGGAAAATTCTTGAATGAAATAATCATATGGTCCCCTGAAAGCGCTGAGTCATTGATTCAGCAATGTTTCACACACCGATCAAAGTATCAAACTAGAAGACAATCACAGGGCTATCAGTTCTCAATTAAAATGAAACACATATTCCCCTGATCTGTATAAGAGCGCTGAGTCACTGGTTTAGCAGATATGGTAACTAAATTATCCACATAAGAAAACAATGTATCAACTGGAAAGTAAAATAAACACAAGGCTGACAGTTCTCAAATGAAAGAGGATAGTCCGCTGGTCTAATTAGAAGCGCTGAATCGTTGACTGGCAAACAAAGTGAATGAATCTTCTAAGCGGAAAACAATGTGTCAGCTGAAACTCAATCACAGAGCTGGCGGTTCTCACAGACTATAGGTTCAAACAGTAAATTCACTGGATCATTTGGCAGAAAATATAGATGAATCTTCCACACAGTAGTACTTCAGCATACAGGAAATAATAATTGAAAAGTGAGCAAGGTGGCCCCTTACCACAGAAGATGGATCTCTAACCAGAGATCATTAGGGCATATGGTAAGGATTCCTTATGACCGGAGGGGTGCAGGAGAGGAGGATCCGTCTTCACAGATTTCCAGAGGACACTCACGATCAGCTCAGCTCCACTCAATTAAATTTGCTGACTATGCCATATCCTGGAGATTTGTAATTGAGTGGAGCTGAGCTGATCGTAAGTGTCCTCTGGAAATCTGTGAAGACGGATCCTCCTCTCCTGCACCCCTCCGGTCATAAGGAATCCTTACCATATGCCCTAATGATCTCTGGTTAGAGATCCATCTTCTGTGGTAAGGGGCCACCTTGCTCACTTTTCAATTATTATTTCCTGTATGCTGAAGTACTACTTTGTGGAAGATTCATCTATATTTTCTGCCAAATGATCCAGTGAATTTACTGTTTGAACCTATAGTCTGTGAGAACCGCCAGCTCTGTGATTGAGTTTCAGCTGACACATTGTTTTCCGCTTAGAAGATTCATTCACTTTGTTTGCCAGTCAACGATTCAGCGCTTCTAATTAGACCAGCGGACTATCCTCTTTCATTTGAGAACTGTCAGCCTTGTGTTTATTTTACTTTCCAGTTGATACATTGTTTTCTTATGTGGATAATTTAGTTACCATATCTGCTAAACCAGTGACTCAGTGCTCTTATACAGATCAGGGGAATATGTGTTTCATTTTAATTGAGAACTGATAGCCCTGTGATTGTCTTCTAGTTTGATACTTTGATCGGTGTGTGAAACATTGCTGAATCAATGACTCAGCGCTTTCAGGGGACCATATGATTATTTCATTCAAGAATTTTCCACCTTATAACTGTCTCCCAGTTTGATACATTGATCTGTGTATGAAAGCTTTTCTACCACACTGTCTGTTAAACCAGTGACACAGCGCTTTCATTTAGATCAGGGGACTATATGACTATCATAGTTGAGAACTGTTAACCCTGTGATTGTCTCTCAGGTTGATGCATTGGTCTGCGTGTGAAAAGGTTTACTTCACTGTTTGCCAAGCCAATGACACAGTGCTTTCATCTAGATCAGTGTACCATATGTTTATTACAGCTGAAAATTACATCTGAGAATTACTATCCTTCTGACTGATTGCTAGTGGATACAGTGTATCAGTTTGTCCGTTTTTTCAATTTTCAGTTGATATTTCACTATATGCTCACAAAAATTATTAATTTAATTTTTTTTTTTGGGGGGTTGCGCTATACACTATTTGTCACCTAATATCACACAATCACAAATGCAAGCTTAGATTTACAGGTATTAACCCATACATGGGGTTGTCGCCCCACATTTGTGGCTCCATTGAGCTTTTTCTTTTGTTATATCTTTAACGCCTCTACCAGAGGCCCTATTTGCATTTGTGTCTTGGGCAATACAGGCCTCGGACCCCTCAGGGCTGGGTGCTGGGCTATGCCCCCTGCCTCTGGCAATTATTTGATTAGACGCTTACTTAAACCAAGAGACATTTTATAACAATACTGATCTGGAGTTATACTTCCTGCCTGTTTTCTAGCTAATATGTATAGTTGGACACTAACAGTATATTGGATGACCAATGCCTTGTTTTTCAGGAGTTTTGCTCACAAAATGGTGGACTATCCTCTGATCTAACTATAAAAGGAAAATGGTTATTGTGGTTTTTAGTTCTTGGTTTAGTCAGCACTTGAGACAGGTTAATGCTTTTTCTTTCTTCCCCCTCTTTTATTAGGATATGGGGCTCATGAAACAATATTTTTATTGCATGTACGGTCAAATTTATGCTGTTGGTTTATCTTTTTTAGTTCTTTTATTACCCTGAGACTCAAGCTCCCGAGACTTGCCTTTAAATTATAGGCTCCTGTAAGTCCTCGGGGTTGGGGGACACTGTTGGTCTCATCCTTACTACTACCCCATGAGCTGTAGTATTTATACTACATTTGCTAACTCACCGGCTCTATCTTTTTCTCTTCTCTTTTCCCTTTTTTAGGTGATATAGAACCCCTATCTTCACCTCTGGTATCTACTCCTACATATAGCATGTGACTCTCGCACAAATATTCCCGTTCCTTTTTCTATCTCTGTCCCCACGTTTTCTCCCCCTTTATTTTTTTTTTTTTTTTTATTTTTTTTTTTATCTTCTCTTTCTTCTTCCCCTCTTCCTTTCTTTTCTTTTTTTCCATATTTTGTTCCCCACTGCTTGGAGCATCCTGCGCATCTCTGCTCCCCTCCCGGTTGGCCCTCTACTGGGATTCGTAATATCTCTTGCCGACTACATCGCCGGACCTTGCTAGGTCTATACCTCAGTTACCCATGCAAAAGATCCCAAAAAAACAACCGTCTTTATCATTAAAATGCATTTCACTTAATGTGAAAAGATTAAACACCCCAGAAAAAAGATTGCAGGTCTTGTCCGCACTCACCAAGCATAAAGCTCAGTTTCTGTTCCTCCAAGAGACCCACTTTAGATCAGATTCTGTATCCAAACCTACCAACCACTTGTATCAGACAGCGATTCATTCCACTAACGCCTCAGCCAAAACTAAGGGGGTATCCATTTTAATTTCCAAACATGCACAATTCACCATGAAAGATTCCCTCATAGACCCAAAGGGTAGATATCTTTTCATAAAGGGCCAATTCACCTCCAAACCAGTGACACTGGCTAACATATATTGTCCAAACGAACATCAAGTTTCATTTATGAGGAAGGTATGTAATCTACTATCTACCTTCACAGGGGACTTTAATGTGCCACTGAACCCCGACATAGACACCTCTTCTGGCACATCCACCTTGACATACCGGGCCTTACGCCAGATTATCTTTGCACGATACTTGGCTCACTTTATTCCCCACAAATAGAGATTACACGTTCTATTCTAACCCTTGTCAAAAATATTTCAGAATTGATTCTTTTTTTCTGTCCTAAAGAGACTTAACACATCTTACTCAGGCAACGATAGAGCCAATGTTTTTATCGGATCATCATCCAATCTCTTGCACTTTGACCTTTCCAGTGTACAGAACTAAAACTTGGAGATTAAATCCTTCCTTACTGAAGGACCCAGACAATCTCTCCAGACTCAAAACACAAATTTAATTATACTTTGCGGAAAATGACACGCCAAGTATCTCCTCAACCTCGCTATGGGAGGCCCACAAATGTGTGATCTGAGGGGAATTATTGGCTCTAGCAGCAAATGCTGAAAGAAAACACCAGGAAATGGTCCATACATTAAGAGACAAAATTCATAGACTAGAAACTCTCCATAAACACTCACAGTCACAAAAATTCTTTCAGGACCTACTACACACTCGCTCTCTTCTGCTGGAAGAATTAGGGAAAAATACCGAACGCCAATACGTGCTTTGTCAGAAGATGTTCTACGAGCATGGCAATAAAAGTGGAAGACTTTTGGCAAGGGCGGTGCAGGCTTCGAGAGCCTCGCTCACAATTCACCACATATGCGACCTGCATGGTACACTACATGCGACTAATGAGGACATACTGTAGCTAAAAACTTTGAGTATTACTACTCTAAGCTTTATAACCAAGTTTAGAAGACACTAACCCAATATCCCAGGAATCAAGGAAGGAGACCATTACAGAGTTTTTTAACCTAGTATGGCACATAAATGATTACTGAACAGCAGGCTGAGGAGATGGAAAGCCCCCTTTCCAAACAGGAGTTACAGTCTGCCATGAAGCAAATGAAACCGGGCAAGAGTCCAGGCCCTGATGGGCTCTTATGACAATATTACAAATGTTTCATGGATGTCTTGGCTACTAAGATGATTTCTGCTTTCAATGCCCTCTCAGCACCTAATATATTCACAGGTCACATGTTAGATGCACATATAACGGTCCTCCCTAAGGAAGTTAAAGATGTCACAGAAGTATCAAATTAAAGACCCATCTCTCTACTTAATGTAGACATAAAACTATACGCAAAGATCCTGGCCAATAGACTACTACCCCTTCTTCCCAGTCTCATATCCTTAGACCAGGTAGATTTTGTTCCTAGTAGAGAGGCCAGGAACAACACTATACAAGATTTAAACATTCACCATTGGTTGACATCATTTAATACCCTAGGCTTTTTATTGCCATTGGACGCAGAGAAGGCGTTAGACATAGTGACCTGGGACTACATGCGTGAGGTTCTGAGGTTGATAGGACTTTGATCACGCATGCTGACTCACATTTTGGCATTATACTTCAACCCTTCTGTATGTGTACGAGTAAATGGCCACCTGTCGGACGCCTTCACCATTGGCAACGGCACCCGCCAGTGTTGTCCCCTGTCCCCCCTGACTTATGTCCTTACCCTGGAACCTTTCCTGAACAAATTGAGATTAAACACTAACATCATGGAAGTCCAAATAGGGGATAGGGAATATAAAGTAGCCGCTTATGTCCCCTCTCATCACCCTGCCGAACTTGTTGAAAGATATAGCATATTTTGGCACCTTATCTAATTTTAAAGTCAACTATACAAAATCACATGCATTAAATGTCTCTATCACACCACAGGACATAGACTGTTGTCAACACTCCTTTCCATTTCAATGGAGGGGAGATGCAATCACATACCTGGGTATCCAGATCACTACTAAATTGTCAGACTTGTACAAACACATTTTTCAGGTTATTGAACAAAACAAAATCAGATCTAAAAGATGGGGCAGGTTTAAATGTCTCATGGTTTGGCCGTTTAGCCTTGGTTAAAATGACTATTCTGCCACGCTTTTTATATTTGATGAAGACCATCCCAGTCCATCTTCAGACAACTTTCTTTGCGATGTACAGGCAGGCTTGCTCAAGATTTATTTGGAAGGATTCGCCACCACGCATCAAATACGCTCGGTTGACCGGCACCAAGATTAAGGGAGGGATAGGCATGCCTAACCTCTATAAATACTATTTAGCCTGTCATCTCACCAGAATCGCTGACTGGCATATCCTTGGCTCATGCCTAAACATTGGCCAACAGAGTCTTTGACACATCCGCTCATTCATCCATCCATCCCTAGTAGCCTTCACATGGGCAGCTAAATCTACAGCCCTTTTCTCATTTCCAGGGCCCCTAACCGCGCTAAAGGGAAATCCGTATTACCCACCAGGAAACACAGGTTAATTTCTGAGTCGCGAATGGCCTTACAAAGACATGAGTGTGCAACACTTCTTCTTTCACTAACCAAATCTTTCCCCTTTTGGACTTAGACAGATTTGGAGTTTCCTATCTACACAACCAACGCCATCAACATGGACACAACAGCTCACACCATTTGAATCCCTCTGTACAAGAAAAATGCCACAAAGGCATTTGATATCTTTTATCTACACCAGTGGTTCTCAACCTGGGGTCAGGACTCCCTCGGGGGTCAAATGATGATTTGCCAGGGGTCACCGAATCCTGGGATGTTTCTGAAGCCTGCATCACTCTCCCAGCCTTTTTGCAGCCACCCAGCAGGGCTATCCCTGGAGCATGTGGCCGCCCACTCAGCCTCTTCGCAGGTGCCCTTTCAGTTCACGGCATGGCTGGGGGGCAAAGACTAGAGGTCAGCTGACTGGTAAGAAATGTGAAGTGGGAGGGGATAGAGGAGACCCTATCTCCTGATTTTGGCATATGTGTCACTGCTACGAGACGCCACAAAGTTGGAAACACAGTGAAGCCGGAGACACAGTGAGTGACACTACCTGCGATTATAGTTGCCATTAAAAGGACCCAGGGAGCGCTAAATGTCTGTGGGTTAGGGGTGCAAATTACTTGTCTTGCCTTGGGTGGGTGCTGATAACCCACGCTACGAACATAATTTTATCAAGGGGTCACAGCACTAGAAGGTTGAGAACCACTGATCTACACATTATTGCTAGAAGAGCCTAACACCACTAGAGAGCCCGTGCGCAATGCATGGGATAGGGAACTGAAGCTCTCCTTATCCTATGAGGAAACCATACACAAATATGCACACAAGGGCTCCATGAATGTAGCGAATTCAGGAAAATTGCTATAAAATTGAAACACGTTGGTACAGGACCCCCTCTCTCCTCCAAACATTTTTGCCATCTATACCTATCACGTGCTGGAGATGCAGTACAGGAGAAGACACTATGCTCCATGTCTGGTGGGATTGTGACTCTATCAAACCATTCTGGAAAAGGGTACACAACATTATCACAAAGGTCACCATGTATACCTTAAATTATACCCCAGCACAATATTTACTGCAGCATACCACAATGTCTAAAAGTGTTTGCTACAAATCATTATGCTATGCACATGGTGAATGCGGCAAGACTTTGTGTTCCGATGCATTGGCGATCTAGATCCTCTCCAACTGTTAGAGAGTGGTTCGCCAGGCTCTCCAAGATAAAAGAGATGGAGGAACTGATACATATTTCCCAAGAGCAGATACAAAAATTCACTACAACATGGGCATGCTGGACCCACTTTAAAATGACTGAACACTTTCGGAATGGCAGTTCCTAGATAGAATGCTGGCAAGTGCTCCAAGTATACAGTTTACAATACTTGGTACTTGGGCCGTGGGGGGGGGGGGTGGGGCATGGGGGGGCAGAGATGGCAGGACTTGTTACCTTTACCCCGCTAATCCATACCCCACTGACCTCTCCTTTCTGTGCCGCCCCCTCCTTCCTCCAGCTTCTTTCTCCCATTCTTTTTCTGCAGTTTCCCTTGTCTCTTGCCCCTCCCCCCTTGTTTTTTTTCTCTCCTCTCCTTTTTTGTTTCCCTTTCTTCAGTATCAATGTTTTTCTCTTTTCCCTCCTTCCCGTTTTGACAGTTCCAATGTACACACACTGTTTTTTTTCAATGATTTGTATGTATACTGCCGGGATCTGGCTATACATTACGGCCGTGAGCAATTTTAAATGACATTTTTCCTTCAAAAATTTAATTTTGCTGTGGTACTTTTATAAACATGGGGAAAATGTGTTACTTTACAGGCAGACTAAGAAGACCCCCCAGGCATGACATTTAACCGGTTAAGACCCGGGCCATTATGCAGGGTAAGGACCTTGCCCCTTTTTGCGATTCGGCACTGCCAATTTCGCTGTCGTGCGATGTGGCTCCCAAACAAAATTGGCGTCCTTTTTTCCCACAAATATAGCGGTCTTTTGGTAGTATTTGATCACCTCTGCGTTTTTTTTTTTTTGCGCTATAAACAAAGATAGAGCGACAATTTTGAAAACAATTCAATATTTTTTACTTTTTGCTATAATAAATATCCCCAAAAAAGATATAAAAAAAATAGTTTTCCTCAGTTTAGGCCGATACACATTCTTCTACCTATTTGTGGTTAAAAAAATTGCAATACGCGTTTATGGATTGGTTTGCGCAAAATTTATAGCGTTTACAAAAAAGGAGATAGTTTTATGGCATTTTTATTAATATTTTTTTTTATTATTAATGTCGGCGATCAGCGAATTTTTTTCGTGACTGCAACATTATGGCGGACACATCGGACACCTTTGACACATTTTTGGGACCATTGTCATTTTCACAGCGAAAAGTGCTATGAAAAATGCACTGATTACTGTGAAAATTACAATGGCAGTGAATGGGTTAACCCCTAGGGGGCGCTGTAGGGGTTAAGTGTGACCTAATGTGTGTTTCTTACTGTAGGGGGGTGGGGCTGGACGTGTGACGTTACTGATCGTCGTTCCCTATATCAGGGAACAGACGATCACTGCCACAGAGAAGAACAGGGAAGGTTTGTTTACACTCACTTCTCCCCGTTCTTCAGGTCCTGTGACCCGATTGCATTGGGGAAGAACCCAGGTCCACAAACACTTTTTATGGCAAAAGCCTTTAAAATTAGCACTTTTGATTTAACACATTCGCGTCCCTTAGACTTTAACGTTGTTTGCATTATTTTTTAAGCTCTGTTCGCAAGTTCTGATGCGAACCGAACCGGGGGGGGGGGGGTGATGTTCGGTCCATCCCTAGTGTCTAGTAATGATTGAGAGAAGGTGATACTGGCTTCTGATCATGGTGACTACTGTGACAGCCAATGACAGTGGTCAAATGTTCGGGTGGACCCTCCTTTCCTCCGGGCATAATAGCTCAGTTAAAGGCGCGCAAAGGCTGGGTGGTAAGGGATTTAGATGAAGTTCTTAAGCTCAATACTTACAACAAAGCTTTCCACTTTCATCACAATCTTTGGGGCATAGACTGCACGGTTCCCCTTTGTCATATGGTTGGAAGAGTGAGGACCTCCGGTTGCCGCTACAAAGCCAAAACAAAACATATTTTAGTGTGGATTATACAATCTTTGTTCCACAACATAAACATTAATACATGATAAAGGATTCCACGAGTGCCATGGGGCAGCTATAGAGACAACACAGAAGGCCATCTTCCATCAGGCTCTGTTTGACTTACTGAAACTTTTGAGGTGTATGTTTTTTTACTGTAAATGTAAATGTAGATAAGCTGAGATAAGGATTATCACAGCTCATCTTCCCTGTGGAGCCGTTTATGAAGCTATGATGAGAAGCAGCACAGTGAGAAGCGGCCATTCAAGTCAATACCAATGGCCAGTTTAAGAAGGTGCAATAAAAGCACCTGACTGCCCATTGAAGTAAAATATCTTATCCCCTGTTTCTCTACCAAAGAAGTGGAGATAGTAGGGAAAGAAGAGAAAAACAGGTGTGATGTGAAGAGGGAGTAGAGGAATTATGTCCTCTGTCACTGCTCCCAGATTCAGTACAATTCAATATATATATATATATATATATATATATATATATATATATATATATATATATAGTGACAGTGCAGTACCCTGCCTTGGTATTAAAAGGGTCATGTGTCACCCAGGATTATCAACTAGGCGGGCTGAAGATCTCCGAGGTGCTTATTTCATTTGGAGGAAACTGGTATTTCAGTTTCCTCAGGGGTTGGTGAAACCCGGCCTGGCACCAGGTTTTGCAGGCAACTGGCACACTGATGATGCAGGTGTTTATACCTATAGCCTGAGACCCTATAGTAGCTCAGGGATCCACCCTCCCAAGGAGCACATGTGGTTGCAAGGGAGCAGCTAGAGGTGTGAATTTCTGAAAGTTGTAGATGGTGACAGAGTGGCAAAGAGTGGAAAAAGAATCAGCTGTTATGCCCCGTACACACCATCACTTTATGTGATGAAAAAAAATGACGTTTTTAAAAACGTCACTTTAATTGACTGTGTGTGGGGGAAAACGTCGTTTTATGTCTTGTAAAAAAACGACCAAAAAAAATTTAAGCATGCTTCAATTTTATGTGTCGTTTTTCAAAAGTGCACTTTTTACTTCACAGAAATTGACCGTGTGTAGCAAAAAACGTCGTTTTCTAAGACGTTTTTTCATCCACGCATGCCCAGAAGCTACTTATGAAGCAAGCTTCAATGGTAAAACGTGGTGGAACGTAACCTCACTTTGCAAGAACATTGTGAGAAAAACGATGGTGTGTAGGCAACTTCGTCTTTGAAAATTGAAGTTTCAAAAACGTCATTTTTTACTTCACAGAAAGTGTCGTTTTTTTTCATCAAAGTGATGGTGTGTATGCGGCATAAGAGTTGGTCTGTGTCACCCCATAAAAGGTCCTTGGTCTTTTCCTTCCTAAAAAAAATATAAGCCTCATATAATTTGCCTTCAAGTGACACATCTTATTGATGCTAAATTACTGGCCCTTAAAGGGGTTGTAAAGGTTTGTTTTTTGTTTTCTAAATGGGTTCCTTTAAGCTTGGGCGTTATTGGTTCACTTACATTTTCCTTCAATTTCCCTTCTAATTTTTTTTTTCTTTGTTTTCTTCATCTGAATTTCTCACTTCCTGTTCCTCCTCAGTAAGCTGTTCAGTAAGCTGTTCACTTTCCACTGCTCGGATGATGGTGGAAATCTTACTGAGGAGAAAGAGGAAGTGAGAAATTCAAACAAAGAAAAAAAACATTTAGAAGGGAAATCGAAGGAAAAGGTAAGTGAACCAACGATGTACTAGCTTAAAGGAACCAATTTAAAAAATAAAAAACAAACCTTTACAACCCCTTTAAGCGCCCCTGTCCCTGGCTGGCTGCCTCATTTCATGCCACCCACACTACATAATCCCGGGGGATCTCTACTTTGTTAGCAAAATCTCTTCCAGCAGAGGTTTTGCAAGTTAAGACTGACCCGGAAGGGAGATTTGTTGTACTCACTATACAGATTGTCTCCATTATGTTTACACTGGTTAATATCTAAGGCCCAGATTCACGTAGATTCGCGGCGGCGCAACGTATTGTAGTTACACCGCCGCAAGTTTTCATCGCAAGTGCCTGATTCACAAAGCCCCCGTAATTCAAAGGGGCTGTGCAATTTAAATTAGGCGCGCTCCCGCGCCGGACCTACTGCGCATGTTCCCTTTTGAATTTCCCGCCGTGCTTTGCGCGAAGTGACGTCATTTTTTCGAACGGCGACGTGCGTAGCGTACTTCCGTATTCCCGGACGTCTTACGCAAGAAGGAAAAATGTTCAAATTTCGACGCGGGAACGACGGCCATACTTTATACAGCACATACGTGTGCTGTGTAAAGTTAGGGCACCAAAAACGACGACTAACTTTGCGACGGGAAACTAGACTAGCAGCGACGTAGCGAACGTGAAAAACCGTCGTGGATCGCCGTAACTACTAATTTGCATACCCGACGCTGGTTTACGACGCAAACTCCCCCCAGCAGCGGCCGCGGTATTGCATCCTAAGATCCGACAGTGTAAAACAATTACACCTGTCGGATCTAAGGGCTACCTATGCGTAACTGATTCTATGAATCAGTCGCATAGATACTCTGAGAGATACGACGGAGTATCTGAGATACTCCGTCGTATCTCTTTTGTGAATCTGGGCCTAAGTCCCTCTCCCGTTTTCCCCAGATCTGCTCTCTAAATTGTCTCTTCTACTTTAATCTAGGCCTCCCTGGTCCCTTGCTTTACATAGTGGACGTTAATGCTGTCTTTGACCCTGGCTGTGGACCACTTAGGGGGTAGTGGCAGATCATATCCCTCATTTACTGATGGGTACAGGTATATGGTATCACTGGGCTGTGGAGGTGGAAGCATCCTGGTGTTTGCCAGTATTCTTGCCACTCTGATTCCTACCCACCATGGGGGTTATTTACAAAAGGCAAGTGCAATTAAAATTGCACTGAAAGTGCACTTGGAAGTGCAGTCGCTGTCGATCTGAGGGGGACATGCAAGGAAAATAAAAAATAGCATTCTAGCTTGCACATGATTGCATATTAAAATCAGCAGAGCTTCCCCTTATTTCGGATCTACCCCTCAGATTTACAGCGACTGCACTTCCAAGTGCACTTTCAGTGCAATTTCAAGTGCACCGCCTACCCAGGGGTGTGTCCGATCATGCACCTCTGCAGGGTGAATGCAGAACGGCATTGTAAATTATTGGAATGCAAATCTGGGCCCTACTGACCCCTCTACAGAATGGGAGGGTTTTAAGGCTATGCTGCAGGGCTCTTTTGTGTTAATAACAGGTGCATTGCGTAAGAATACCCAAAAGCGTATTGAAAAGTTGGAGAATGCCATGGTGGTGGCAGAGGCTGCCTATGCCAATAATCCTGACCCTGTCACACATGACTCTTGGTTACATAAACATAGAGAATATGAACTTTGTTTGTTGGATCTTACTAAAAAAACATATGCTTTATGTCACCCAGAAAGTATTTGAACATGGTAACCAGGCTGGTCGTTTACTTGCTTATTTGACTAAACCCAACCACACCCCTATCTCTATCCCCCAGGATCTTGACCCTCCAAGCCAGGATCAGTGACACCCATATACGTGTGCTGTGTAAAGTTAGGGCACCAAAAACTAACTTTGTGACGGGAAACTAGACTAGCAGCGACGTAGCGAATGCAAAAAACCGTCATGGATCGCCGTAACTCCTAATTTGCATACCCGACGCTGGTTTACGACGCAAACTCCCCCCAGCGGCGGCCGTGGTATTGCATCCTAAGATCTGACAGTGTAAAACAATTACACCTGTCGGATCTAAGGGATATCTATGCATAACTGATTCTATGAATCAGTCGCATAGATACTCTGAGAGATACGACGGAGTATCTGAGATACTCCGCCGTATCTCTTTTGTGAATATGGGCCATTTTCCCTGCCTGTCGAATGGCGCACATGAGGAGCTGGATACCCCTCTCTCTATTGAAGAACTCACCCTTGTCATTTCACAACTGCCAGGACATAAAACGCCAGGCCTAGATGGATTTCTGGCTGAATGGTATGCCCAATATCGCCATCTACTCTGTCCCTTTCTTATCCATACCTATAACAAGTCTCTGGAAGACAGGATCTTTCCCCCCATCTATGCGAGAGGCATTAATAATTCTCTTACTAAAACCTCATAAAGAACCTCTCTCCTACTGCCCGATTTCCCTTATCAATGTATCAATCCTAGCTGTCAAAGTCAATGAACCAAGCTAAACAATTGTTGGATAAATTGGTTCTCCCAAAACTTAAAATGAAGGATAGAGAAGCTCTCGATAGTCCCATATCTCTGGAAGAATTAAGGCAAGCAGTTATACAAACTCATAACAATAAAGTGCCAGGGATGGACGGAGTACCGACAGAGATATACAAATAATTTGATAGGATTTTGCTACCAGAACTATTAGGCTTCATTTCCACTGACATTTTTACAGCCACTTTTCTGAGCGTTTTTTACAGCTTAAAAACGCCTGTCCATGTTATTCTATGGCATCATGCCCACATAGGCATTTTTGAGCTTCAAATGGCATAGGCGTTTTTGAGCTGTAAAAAAAACGCAGGACCAGGGCGTTCTGAAGCTCCAGAGTAGAGCTGTAAAAACGCCAGACGTTAAAAAACGCTCAAAAACGCGCAAAAACGCTCAAAAACGATCAAAAACGCTATCGCTGCGTTTTTGAGCTCCAGCTCACAATTTTTTTTTTTTTTTTCACAAAATAAACATGGACAGGCGTTTTTAAGCTGTAAAAAAGGCTAACACAAGTGGCTGTAAAAACACCAGTGGAAATGAAGCCTTAGAGGTACTAAACGATGCATATGAAAAACAAAAACTTCCAGAATCAATACAGGAAACAATAGTAATAGTGATTCCAAAACAGGGTAGGGACCCAATGTTGCCTGAATCCTATCGCCCTATATCTCTCCTCACCTCAGATGTCAATATTTTGGCAAGGGTCCTCGCAAACAGGCTATCAAAATATATTAACAGCTTGATACATGAGGATCAAACAGGTTGTATCCCAAAGAGAACCGCTGCAACAAAGATTTGCAGGCTATTTTTGAATTTGCAATTGCCTATGGAAAATATGGAATCTAGAGCAATATTATGCTTAGATGCTCAAAAAGCCTTCGATATGGTGGAGTGGGAATACTTTTGTTTTGTTTACAAAAGTTTATTTGGAAGAAAAAAAGTGCATTTACATAATGTAATATATAAAAGGGAGTCAACAGTAAGACATTAGATGAGCATATATCACAACTTAAAATAAGGAGTGACATAATTGCATGATACATATAAATCATAAACAGTGGAAATGAAATATGTAAAAGTACATAGCATCTAGAGGGGTAATTTAATGTGTCGAGGATATGCATCATGAAAGACTGAAACTATGTGATATTCCAGAAAGACAATTTTAGGTCAAAGATATGTTGGCTATAATTTAGGGTATGAGAGTTTTAGCATCTCCATTCTGGCAAGTACCTGTGACCATAGTAGAGTGTCAGATATCCAGTTAAGTGCGATCATCCATTGTATGGAGCTACATAAAGAATGGAATAGGCTGGCACAAGGTTTAGGTATGTCGGGAATCTTAGCATATAAGACCGATCTGGGGAGTGGGACTAATTTTAAGTTTTGATGATTCTTCAAATCTGTCAACAGCTGCACATATCTGATTAAGAATTTTGCAGCTCCAAAAAAAGTGTAAAAAAGTCCTCTGTTCTGGGCAGCCTCTAAAACAATTAGGAGAGGTGGAGGGAAATAATGTAAAAATTCTGGAGGGAGTGAGGTACCATCGAGAGAATAACTTCACCAGGGTTTCGCTGAACGAAATGGCCCTATTACATTTGCGAAGGTTATCCACCATAGAGTGCCAGGCTTTTACTGAAAGGGTACATTCCAACTCAGACTCCCTGTGAAGCAGTGGGCCAGACTTATCCTGAAGTGCCAAATTGTTGAGATAGTGGTAAAATCAAGAAATCAGCCCATTCTCTAGATGAGTTCATACATATCTTTTCAAAGATTGTGTTAGAGGGGTGGGTAGAAAGAGAAAAGTATTTAGCATAAAAATACCTAATTAGCAGATAGTGTTCATGTTCTGATGATGGGAGGTTGTGTTTAATTTGTAATGTGGAGAAAGATGTAAATTCCCACTTAGATTGTAGAGATTTTAATGTGGTTAGATTGTTATTTATCCAGGGGAGAAGAGGAACCTATTATTGTATGCTAGACTGAATCTATGGTCACCCAAGAAGGAGGCCAATGGAGGGGTATCTGATGAAAGACCAAAGGTGTTTTTAATTGTTGTGCTTTTTTAAGGTCATATTTACCAGCACAGTAATTTACTTTGAATTCTTTTATAACGAAGATGTTTTTAAATACAAGACAATCTATATACCATAGTCTGTAATATGAAACTTATTCACGGAGATGCATGATCATACAAAATAGCTAATTTATTGGTAGACAAATTATTAATATGTACATGAAATTAAAAGACCAGTTGCGTTACATTAACGACTTGAAAATCAATAAAATACCCCCAAAATGGGCATGCAATACCTTTGATTTGTGTCATGGCAAGTTCTCAAGATAACTTTATGTAAATGACAATGAAACAAAAGCGTCTATTTCACATGCCCAATCGTTACTATACTGCAGGTAAGTAAATGATTAACAATGTGAAATATATTGGACGTTTGTTTTGTCAATAAAATTAGAACTATGTAAAAATAAAAATATAATAAAAATTGTACTCTTTAAGGAAAAATGATTATTTATTGATAATGAGAACAAACCATAACTACAGGATATTCAATACTTCAATATTTCAACATTTCTAGGGAACAACAATAGATTTGAGATAAAATCAAAATGACATAGTTACCAATTCCCAAGATGGCTATTTCCTATTGGCAAGTGACCAGAGCTAAAATCGTTGCAGTCTTCATGCATAGTGCAAGCGTGCCCCCTTTTCTGAAGTGGTCTTCTCTCATCCTCCCATTGAGCTAAGATCTCTTAGCTTATGGGTTTCCCTTTTTATATTGATCAAAACAATAGGACCATAAAGATCATACTCAGTTCTGCCCCTCTGACAACTGTCCTTCACTCATAGGCCTGTGGCACATATGGGCGTTCCTGTCAAGACGTGTTTGGTTTCTATTGGCTGACAGCTTAATAATTGACTTGTTCTCTGGGCTTAGAGAACCTTGCGTAATATTACATCCAGCCACTAGGTGTCTCACCTTTATTGTGAGATCATCCATACGTTGGATATTTATATTTTTGGGTAAACTATCGACCTATATATATATATATATATATATATATATATATATATACACACACATCTATGTATGACTCTGGTATCTTTATATTATATAAAATACAATTAGTATACTTTTGTATTCCACATAACATGCTTATTATTCCTTTATAAACGTTGTTCCCCAAAAAAAGTATTTTCAATCAATGCATAGGTTACATCTCTCAATCAAATGCAAAATAATTATTAATGTGGATACATGAATTATTTTGATATGTGTTTGATGGATATGTGTTACAAGTTAATTCATATTTTTATAATCACAATGTGATATCTTTCATAATGTTGATTAGCTTATTTAAAGCACTTCTATTTATAAAACAATTTTCTCATATAATTCTTTCTTCGAACAAAGTTCTACATTAACGGAATATCTCCCTTGGTCCTAAGATGTCATTGATAATCTACACACTACCTCTCATTTATTTCATATCAACATATTCTTTTAATACCATGTGTATCTTAAAATATCTCTGACTTGTATCATATGTTGGTGAAGCTTGGACTTAATGAAGACAGTTTAGTAGCTCAGCTGTGTAAATATCCTCTCCTTAGAGACTATTCGCTAGTCAACATGGTCCATTGTGTTAGGATGGCTAAAGTCAATGTTATTATCCATGAAAGCTACCCCACAATGGGCATAGCTATTCACTTGAAGCCAGTTTAAACACATTGTTTGGTGAGAAAGACATTTCATTGTTCTGTGAGGAGAGCTTCCATTGTTCAGACTCTCACCAAGCTTGTAAAAATTAGAGATAGCTAATGTATTGGGAACTTGGTCATCTGAGCCAAATGTTCCTTCTTCACTGACTGAATGACTTTCATATATAATTGTTACGATCAAATTTGAGGCCTAATGGCATTTTTATTATTTTTATCGTCGCCAAAACTCATGACATAATCTTGAGCCATAAATGGTAGAAATGAGCAACTATTGTGTTGTATTTAAGGATGTTTCGATACAGGACTGAGTTAGACCACAAGATACCCTGGAGATGGAAGGGGAGGATAGAGGATGATTCAAACCTTACGCAAGAAATATTCTGATCTGGAGTGAACCATTGAGATAGTTGTGTAAGTCTGGCAGCAAGAAAATAATGCCAGAGATTCGGAAACCTATAACTCCTTTGGATTGTGGTCTATGTAGGAGTGCGTAGCTAAACCTGGGTTTTTTGTCTGCCCAAATAAATTTGTTAAAATCTCTCTTAAGGGATTCTAGTTTAGATTTTGAAATGTTTATGGGGAGTGTACGAAAATAGTATAGGAGTTTGGTGATAATATTCATCTTGATAGTGCATATTCTGCCTAGGAAAGAAATGTGGTATGGCAACCATTTTTTAAGGAGGGAGCTAATATATGCAAAAAGAGGGGGGTAGTTTGCTTTATATAAGAGTTAATGGGAACATGTGACCTGAATACCTAAGTATTTAAATGATTGTTGGCACCAAATGAATGAGAAATGTTTCCACAATAACTCTTGTGTATTTTGGGGAGATTAATCGGAAGAGCAGAACGTTTATTGATGTTTATATCAAGGCCAGAAATATCATGGAATGTGTTGAGTGCTTTAAGGAGAACAGGGATAGAAATGAGGGGATCTGTGAGGAATATAAGAGCACCATCTGCGTACAGACTTAGTTTAAATTCATACTGATCATTAGAATATCCCTTAATATCAATGTTGTTTCTAATTGCATGGGCTAAAGGCTCAATCGCTAACGCAAATAAGAGTGGGGATAACGGGCAGCCTTGTCTAGTACCTCTACCAAATGAGAAAAATTCTAAGTTGTTGCCGGGGATTCTAATACGTGTTTTAGGGGAATGGTAAAGTGCACTAAAGCCCTGTAAGAATTTTTCTGAGATTCCAAATTTGGGGAGAAGAAAGTTTAAGTACGACCAGTTTACACTGTGGAATGCCTTGTGTATATCCAAACTGAGAAGGCAGGCCTGACGAGGGAGAAAGTTGGCGTCTTGGACAATATTTGTGACTAACCTAACATTATCCACAATCTGCCTACCTGGGATGAAACCAGTTTGGTCTTGGTGTATAAGGGGCGAGATAACTGCTGCTAGTCTGTCAGCAAGTATTCTGCCAAAGATTATTAAGTCATTATTTAAGACAGAAATGGGACGGAAGTTTAGGGGGAGGGAATGATCTTTGTGAGGTTAGCGAGAAGTATTTCATCTGGAAAGTTGTTGCCATCCAGTATATGGTTGAAAAGTTTGATAAGGTTGGGGGCTAAAAGAGTGGCAAATTTGTTATAATAATAAGATGTGTAACCATCTGGGCCTGGGGCTGTAGAAGTTTTAAGGGATTTGATTATTTTAATTATGTCCGCGTCTGCGCAGGGTTCGGTAAGAGAAATAATTTGTTGAGGGTTAAGGGAAGGTAGTTGTAAACTATCTAACCAAGTCTTGGAAGAACGGCAAGGATGAGATTGAAGACCAGAAAGAAGGTCTTTATAGAAAGACGTGAACATTTTCAAGACTTCCTGTGGATGTGTGATTAGGTTGCCCGATTGATCTCTAAGCTTGTATACATGAGTGGGTTTGTTATCTTGGTTGAGCTTCCTAGCATAGCTGATGAGGAATTGCTATGTAACAGAAATGTAGCCTTTGAGAATCTATGGGATCTTTCTGTATAAGCAGAGAGAATAAGACCAAGGGCTTGGCTTTTGGCTTGTATCTGCTCACTGAGTTCTTGGGAGGGGGAGTGTTGCAATTTGTTATAGAGATCATCTAAATCCCTTGTAAGACATCTAATGTCAGCTAACCTTTCTTTTTTTTTTTGCTGCTGCTAGACTAATTAAGTGTCCACGAAGGACCGCTTTGTGGGCAACCCAGAGAGTTGTGGGGGGGGGGGGGGGGTTCATTATTAATATTATCTGTGAAGTAGTTTTCTATGTGTGTGGAAACAGAGTGTGTGATTGAGGGATCAGTTAGCAGAGAATCGTTAAGGCACCAGTTGTAGGGTGAAGGGGGGAGGCCTATGTAAGAAGTTTTGAATGAGGTAATATTATGATCTGACCATGGACATGGATGTACAGTATGTGAGCCTGAGAAGAGTTGGCTAACAGGATCGGGGTACAAAATATGTAATCAAGTCTAGCATAGCAATCATGGGGGTGGGAGTAAAAAGTATATGCCTTTAATCCTACATTATGAGCCCTCCAGGAGTCTATTAATTGTAGTTTGCTGATAGAGCGATTAACAGACTTGGAGAAGGCCTTGGAGGAAGGAGCCACTCTGCTCCTATCAAGGGCAGGGTGGGCAGAAAGATTGAAATTTCCTCCCAATATGGGGGAAATTGTAACGGTCCAGGGTTTCAGTTTTTTTTTGCAAAGAATAATGATTGGGATTCGTTAGGTGCATAAACTGATGCGATTGTAATTGCACGGTTGTTTATGGATCCTTTACGGATAATAAAACGCCCTTCCACATCTTTATAAATATTTTGAATATCGAAAACTATGGAATTACGTATAAAGACAGCAACTCCACAAGTTTTATTTGTGAAAGTCGTATAGTAAAATTTGTTATAGGAGTAATCGAAGTAGTTGGGGTGATTGGAAGATGCAAAATGGGTTTCTTGTAATAGAATGATATCTGCACCCAATCTTTTATAATGGTGGAAAGCTTTTTTGCATTTGTGGGGGGAGTTGAAACCCTGGACGTTATGTGATAATACCTTGAGATCCATCTGCAATTATGTCAGGGAAGTTATACTGAGCAAAAACAAACATATTATTATAAGTTGTAAAAGCAACAAAATTCATGAACCAATTATGGTATCGATCCTCAGAGTGAACCATTGTGATCGAGAGCCTAATCAGTGAATCATTCTGGAGAGAAATAAATCTAAGTAAGACATATCCCGTGAATAGTAAAAAACAGTAGAATAAAGCATTGTATAAATGTCTTGGCTGACTGTGACAAGAGAAACTGTGACTTCCATTATTTATTTTAGCAAAAAAAATGCCAAAAGGGCTGTAATAACATTTGAACAAAACACAAGGATTTGAGACATGGGGACAAGAAAAAAAAATTATAAAATTAAAATGCCATAAATCTATCACCTATTTTGTAGACGCTATAACTTTTGCGCAAACCAATCAATATACGAATATTGCGATTTTTTTTTACCAAAAATATGTAGAAGAATACGTATCGGCCTAAACTGAGGAAAAAAAATGTTTTTTTTTTTTTTAAATTGTGATATTTATTAAACAAAAAAGTAAAAAATATTGGGCCAGATTCAGGTACCTGCGCTGCGGCGTAACATATCCCATTTACGTTACACCGCCGCAAGTTTTCAGCGTAAGTGCTTGATTCACAAAGCACTTGCGTGTAAACTTGCGGCAGCGTAGCGTAAAGCCGTCCGGCGCAAGCCCGCCTAATTCAAATGGGGCGTGTACCATTTAAATTAGGCACGTTCCCGCGCCGAACGTACTGCACATGCTCCGTTTTGAAATTTCCCGCCGTGCTTTGCGCGAAATGACGTCGCCCCGACATAATGTTTTAAACGGCCACGTGCGTTACGTACTTTTGTATTCCCGGACGACTTACGCAAAAAATTTTTTTAAATTCGACGCGGGAACGACGGCCATACTTTAACATGGGCTGTCTATTGTTACACCACCTAAATAGCAGCCGTAACTTTGCAACGGGAAAAGCCGACTAGCGATGACGTAAGAGAATGCGACGAACGCGCATACTTTCGTGAATCACCGTAAACAGCTAATTAGCATACCCGACGCGGAAAACGACGCGATCTCCACCCAGCGGGCGCCGAAGTATTGCATCCTAAGATCCGAAGGTGTACGAAGCCGTACGCCTGTCGGATCTTAGCCAAATGCCGTTGTATCTTTGTTTGAGAATTCCAAATAAAGATACGGCGCGGCAAATTTGAAAGTACGCCGGAGTATCAGCAGATACTCCGGCGTACTGTTTCTGTGAATCTGGCCCATTGTGTTTTTTTTTTAAATTGTCGCTGTTCTTTTGTTTATAGCGGGGAAAAAAACGCAGAGATGATCAAATACCACCAAACGAAAACTCTATTTGTGGGGGAAAAAACATAAAGATTTAGTTTGGGTACAGTGTTGCATGACCACGCAATTGTCATTCAAAATGCAACAGCGCTGAAAACTAAAAATTGGTCTGGGCAGGAAGGGGGTGAAAATGCCCGGTATGGAAGGGGTTAAACAAAAAGGAAAAAAAAGAACGAGAGGACAAAAATTGTCCTTATCCGGCAAACGGGGCAAGATGCCCAGCCACTAAAAATTGGTGTAGCAGCCGGCCACGTGAGCAGGGAGGGGGTCAAACTAGTGACAGCAGATATGCCGGGAATTTTGAAAATATT
Source organism: Rana temporaria (assembly GCF_905171775.1). Classification (NCBI taxonomy): domain Eukaryota; kingdom Metazoa; phylum Chordata; class Amphibia; order Anura; family Ranidae; genus Rana; species Rana temporaria. The sequence continues at coordinate 49,941,227 of NC_053492.1, forward strand.
GGAAATTGTTGTGCATGGGGTGGAACCAACATTAAAATGGAGCTCCACCCTAAAGTGGAACTCCCGCTGATCGTAACCCCCCCCCCCTCCGGTGTCACATTTGACACCTTTCAGGGGGGAGGGGGGTGCAGATACCTGTCTAAAGACAGGTATTTGCACCCACTTTCCGGCCACAATGTCTCGGGCAGACTCCAGGCACGACATCACCTCCCATCCCCCCTCCCGTTGTGTTCTTGGAACACTCGGCTCCCAGTACACAGCAGGAGTCAATCGGCAGGCGTAGCACGACTCGCGCATGCGCCGTAGGGAACCGGGCAGTGAAGCCGGAGCGCTTCACTTGCTGGTTCCCTCACCGAGGATGGCGGGGGGGGCAGCAGAGTGACGAGCGATGGCTCGTCCTCTGCTGCGGACCGCGCTGGACTCCAGGACAGGTAAGTATCCTAGCATTAAAAGTCAGCAGCTGCAAATACTGCGGCTTTTTTTCGGCGGACATCTGCTTTAAGAGAAAATTTGAAACTGATTGACATTACTAAATAATATCACCTATAAAACATATAAAGTAGGATGTTGTAGAGGTGATACACCGGGGTCCAGTGTGTCCCTGTTCTCCTTTTCAGGTGCAAATCAGGTCTGCAGTTTTGCCTGAATTTGGACCTGAAACCAAACACGCACAGGAATTTTTTTCAGTGTGGACAGTGGCTGCCCTAGAGCTGTATGAATCGGCTTCATTGAGAGCCGATAGCAGTCTCCTGTCATGTGACTTGGCTGCAGAGAAATCCACATCCGATTTGCATAAGTGTGAACCACAGTTTCAAAACTGAAATAGCAAACAATATTTTATTATAAAGGGAGTAGGGACGATTCAGTTCACCAATTGGCTTAATCCTTTGGAAACTTATATAATTGTGTGAAGAATAGAAACTAGATCCTACCAAGAACCATAGAATTTATACCTTTCTAAACCTTACATTACCTGGGGCCATTTACATTATGCCTAAATGCCCAGCCAAAGTTAGCAGCATCCGTCAACTGAATAGAAACTAATTTGCCCACCTAAAACATTTTTACATTGTTTTTGAGGAGAGAGGGCTAGTATAAACACTAGGGAAGAGCCCGATGTTAGAGTCGAACGTAAGTTTGACTCAAACATCGGGTGTTCGCCGAATAGCGAACATTAATTTGTGGTGTTCACTGCAAATTCGAAAGCCGCGGAACATCGTTTAAAAGTCTATGGCAGGGGGCGTGGCCTGGCGCATTGCGGTGTAAGACGCTGAAGCTGTGAGCTCCCGCACACGCCGCGCTCACGATCGACTACGGACTGCACACACACCGCGGAACAGGTCGGTAATGGGCAGAAAGGGTGGAGGAGACACCCACCATACGCCCGATCCGGGTAGAGACGGCGTCATTGACCGTTTTTTTCACAAAATCCGTCCTTCAGGGCCCCATCCATCATCCCAAGGCTGCTCTTCTCAAAAACCCTCCTCAGCCATGAGAACTCGACAGAGGGCCGTCTCCCCTCCCGAGTCGGATGCAGGCTCGACCCGCTCGGCCTGCCATTCCCCCGAATCCCATTGCCCCTACATAAGCTGGGATCTTGAGGCCTACATCAAGGCCCTCCCAACCAGGCATGACTTTGAGGCCTGTGTTCAGAGGATGAAGCGCTCGTACAAACAGGAAATCTCGGAGCTCAGGAGGGACGTTACTAACAGGATAGAGGAGGTGGAACAGAGCATGGAAGAAACGGTCTCCACTCTGCAGGCTCAATAAGTTATTTTGAATGAACACACTGCACAGATCCAGCAGCTCATGCTCTCCCAGGACGAACAAGAAAACAGGGCCAGGCGCAATAATATACGTGTCCGTGGACTCCCAGAAACGGTGGAAATCAACGACCTGGCCCCAGTGGTTATCGGAATTTTTAATGAACTGCTCCAAAAAGATAAGGAGGATCCTATAGAGCTCGACAGGATTCACAGAGTCCTGGGACCTAAGAACCCTAACCCAGATTATCCAAGGGATGTCATATGCAGAGTTCATTTTTATGCCATCAAAAATGCCATTATGCAGGCTGCTCGGGTGCAGGGAGCCATTACTTTCAACGAAACACGCATTCATCTATTGCCAGATGTCTCTAAACTGACTCTAGACCTTCGCAGATCACTAAAACCCCTGACTGGAGCACTTCAAGCTAAACAAATCAGGTATAGATGGGGGTTCCCCTTCCAACTTTCGGCATCCCACGAAGGGAAGTCTGCTATATTCCGCACACTGGGAGACCTCCCCAAATTCTTGGGCACCTTTGAATTGCCACAGATACCCCTGCCGGACTGGCCACTCAAAGCCGCAACCCCTGGATTCCAGCCCTCCTCCGGATGGAAGAGACAGTCCAAGAAGCCGAGATGATCCAGAGCAGAAGCCCCCGGACCACCTGATGATTGAAAAGCAGGGCCCCTTTGTACTTTTCTTTTCTCTCCATTACCTAGAGTATAGGTTGGCTGATCCGCTCCCCAGGGGACTAAGTGGGATGAAGGGGAGGGGGCATTGCACTTTGGACTGTTCCTGATCAGTATTTTCATAGAGTTTTTCTTTCACTGTTTATGATCTGGCAATGTCTTAAATCCCCAGGTTTTATTTTATCCCCGGTGCCTCAGGGCTGCTCTGACCTCCCACCCCCGGGCTCAGCCCTGACCCCCTTTAGCTGGAGGGCTATCCTGACACTAACTCCCCCCCCCCCCCCCCCCCCCCGCCCTGATTACACCTCAGTCTTGTGCTGGGGCTGCAATTGGTGTGTGTATTTGTCTTGACGGGGTCCCCCTGAGTGGCAGGACCAGTGGATCACAAATGGGTGCTTTTATGCCCCAGGTTTTATGGAAGGATCTGCTTTCTCTCTCTGCCACTCGAGGGGATTCCAAAATAATTCACCTGTCGATAGTTTATATTGTTTATCTAGTTTAAAGGTTACGGTGTGTGCCGGCATCTCGCTGTGCGCTGTCCACATTCCCCCACTTAGGTGATTCAGCTGCCGTTTTGGTATCAGCTGGAATGTTGCTAGCAACAATATTAGTGCGGCCTTTGAGGCCACGATGTTTCTTTTCCGTCTGTTTTCTCTCTTTCTTCCTTCCCTCTCTTTTCTCTTTCGTCTCTGGACAACTTGCCCACTCTCTTCCTCCCCTCCCCTCCCATCCCCCTGAAGTGGTGTGCTCACTCCTCCCGGACGCCCTCCTACACCCCCCCCCTTATACTACCTATGACTACCCCTACTGCCCTGAAGGTTTCCTCTCTAAATTGTCAGGGCCTTAATGTACCGGAGAAAAGGAGGCAGATATTATATCATTTCCATAAAATGCGCACCCAGATGCTCCTCCTCCAGGAAACCCACTTTAGATCAGACTCAATCCCTAAAATTTCCAGTAAACATTATCCCACTTGGTTCCACAGCTCCAATCCCCTGGCTAAGTCAAAGGGGGTCTCTATAGCCTTCCACTCCTCCTTTACCCCAGATGTTCTAGACACCTATGTAGATCCGACAGGAAGATATATCATACTTAAATTGTCATACAAAAATATGATTTACACTGTCATTAACGTTTATTCTCCCAACCAGGACCAGCCGCAGTTCTTCTCCTCCGTGATCTCTCGCCTGAAGAAATTTAGCACGACCAACATGATCCTGGGTGGGGACTTTAATGCCGCTCTGGTGCCCCGTGTCGACACATCCACAGGTAAGTCCTTGCTCTTACTGGCTGCCCTGACCAGGCTGCGGTCCCTGCTGACTGACCTTTCCCTTACTGATGTATGGAGGGTTCTGCACCCCTCCGATAGGGATTATACCTATTTTTCCCCAGCACACTCCTCGTACAGTAGACTGGACTACCTCTTAGTGTCACAGTCCCTACTTGACCTCTCCCCGTCGGCCTCTATTGGAATCAAATTGTGGTCCGACTACGCCCCTGTCCACCTGACCCTTGGAAAGATTCCTCTTTTCAGGCCCCAGTCGTCCTGGAGGCTTAATGATAACCTACTCGCAGATTCTGCCTGTACGGCGGATATCATTTAGACGATTGCACACTTTAACGCAGACCATGCTCGAGACGAAACTAACCCCCTGACTAAATGGGAAGCTTTGAAGTGCGTTTTGCGAGGCAAATTCATTCAACATGGCTCCCGCCTGAAGAAAGCCCGAACCGCTGACATTGCTCGCCTCCTTGACACGATCACCACCCTAGAAGATTCCCATAAGCGTTCCCCGGAACCCACTAAATTGGTAGATCTAGCTAATGCCCGTAGAGACCTTTTACAAATCTTTACAGACAGGGCCCTAGTGGCTAGGGATAAGGGACGGTTCACACATTACGCCCAAGCCAACAATTGTGGAAGACTCCTAGCCTACACAATACAACCGCGCCAGGCAAGGAAGCATATCCCCTTCGTGGTCTCCTCTAATGGAGGGAAGGCATACAATAACTCGGCGATCGCAGACGAGTTCCGGCGTTTTTATGAAGGCCTTTACAATCTATCCCCCCAGGTGATAGGATCCCCAACCCAGAGTTCTGGACTCCCTGATGCGATTTCATCCTACGTTCAGGAAACAGCCCTCCCCCCCATTTCACCAGCAGAGGTAGAGGAGCTGGAAGCGCCCATGACGGAGGCGGATTTCCTCCTAGCCATTAAGAAATTAAAAAATTGTAAAAGTCCGGGCCCTGATGGGTTCACCCCCAGGTTTTATAAAATATTTGCGCCCCAGCTATCTCCTCTGCTGGCAAAGGCCTTCAGTGCCATTGACGAGACTCTCTGCCCTTCCTCGAGCCTGTTGCATGCCCAAATAGTAGTTATCCCGAAACCAGGTAAAGACCAGTCACTCTGCCCCAACTATAGGCCAATATCCCTGTTAAACGTAGACTTGAAATTATTCACTAAAATTCTTTCGGAACGCCTCTCCCCTATACTTCCCAACATCATACATTGTGACCAGGTGGGTTTTGTCCCGGGCCGAGAGGCCCATGACAACACTACCAAGACAATCCATTTGATTGCGTACGCCAAGCGGAATCGGATCCCAACGTGCCTTTTATCCTGCGACGCGGAAAAGGCCTTTGATAGGGTCAGTTGGCCCTTCCTGAGGGCCACTTTTGCCCAAATCGGCCTGGGCCCTAAGATGCTTGCACGCATCATGTCCTTATATAGCAGACCCTCTGCGACAGTGTTGGTCAACGGCGTTAAGTCCGAGTCGTTCGCAATTAAAAATGGTACCAGACAGGGGTGTCCCCTTTACCCTCTCCTGTTTGCTCTAGTTATAGAACACCTAGCTCAGGCGCTTAGGGCTAACGCGAGTATACAGGGCATACAGACCCCCTCATCTCACTGTAAACTCTCCCTATACGCTGATGATCTCCTGTTGTACGTCACCCACCCCCATGTCACCATCCCCTCTATTTTGGCTGAGATTTCGCGGTTCGGTACCCTTAGCAACTACAAACTGGATTTATCTAAGACGGAAGCCCTGAACATCTCGTTGTCGCAACCCGTTCTCTCGGTGTTGAAATCCAATTTCTCCTTCCAATGGCGGGCTAAGTCCGTCACCTATTTGGGAACGGAGATTCCGGCGGACCTTTCGGAGATATACTCCCTCAACCATGGTCCGTTACTGACCAGACTCAGGCGCCTCTCGGAAGATCGCTTAAATCTCCCAGTGTCCTGGTTTGGGCGTATGAACACCCTGAAAATGGACATATTGCCCAAATTGTTGTATACGTTCCAGGCACTACCAATAGTCCTCCCCTCGGGATTCTTCCGGACATTACGCTCGATGGCAATACGCTTTGTATGGGGGGGAAATCGCCCTAGACTGAAACATAAATTGCTGTGCTCCCCCATTACTAGGGGAGGCACAGGCCTTCCCGACTTTGAACTGTATCATGCAGCGGCGGTTATCTCACGGATCTTGGAATGGTTCCCCCATCCTGCGGGCAAGGTTTCTACCTTGGTCGAACAAGACCTCTCCCCTCTTGACCTTCGGTCCCTCCTTTGGGGCCACGAGAGGACACTTTGTGCTTTCACGGACCTATCGCCCCTGACCAGAGACGCTCTAGCAGTTTGGTACCGCCGGAGGATACCATATGCTATGACCACGGACCCGAGCCCGTTGACCCCTTTATTTGACAACCCGGCACTCCCGGAAGGTAAACTTGTTCACACGTTCATTGGATATATAAGGGATCAATGGCCTACTGCACGACAGTTTGTAAACGCTACCACGGGTTCTCTAGTCACAGACGAGCCCTCTCCTCCCCCTAAGGTGACCTGGCTCACTCAAATTCACCTGACATCTTACTGCAAACAGCTCCATAAATCAAGACAGACCCATAGACCCCTGACGGAGTTTGAGCAGCTGTGCTTACTACGGGAGACCCCTCGCCACACCCTCTCTATAATATACAAAATGATCTTAGGACACACAACCACTTCCCTTCCTAAATTCACCACAGCCTGGTCTGGGGACTTGGGGACAATTATCAGCGAGGCGGATTGGCAAAAGGCCTTCTATTACACGCACAAATCCTCTATTTCGAGCTATGTTCGGGAAAAAAATTATAAAGTGCTATCACGGTGGTATAGGGTGCCGTCCGCCCTCAGGATCATGTTTCTGTCGGCTTCTGACTCATGCTGGAGATGTAACTCGGCTGTTGGTACGTATCTACATATATGGTGGGACTGTGAGGCTATTCTCCCATTCTGGAATCAAATATTTCAAATTTATTCGGATATATACAGTAAACCCCTTCTCCCCTCCCCTGCAGTCGCCCTGTTGTCCATTCTCCCGGGTACTTTCAAGTTTCAGAAGCACACCCTACTCAGGTTCTGTCTCAGTACGAGCAGACAGTTAATATTCAGGCACTTGAAATCCCCTCTACCCCCGTCACTAGATGAATGGGTTACCGAAATGAATGGAGTTATGTTGATGGAGGAACTCCAAGCTAAAGCCATGCCAAGTTCTCCTTTACATGGGGAATATGGAGGCATTATTCCTCCTGAGACACTTTAAAGACACTACTTTCACCTGATTCGAGCTCTCCACCGCCCTGAGGGGCACGGGAGGACTTGATCTTGTATTACACGTTATAGATCTAGGGCACGGAAGGACTGGGCACGCCAACCACCCCCCCTCCCATCCTTTTCTATATCTTTTTTTTTTTTTTTCCTTTCTCTTTTCTTCTCTAGTCTTGTATTCTTGACTTATTCTTTCTATATCTTTTTTGGTACTTTTACCGCCTTCCACATGCAGGCTTGGTTTCACCAAGACAGGACCCTACCTCAAGTATGGGTGGTTGAATTTCTTTGGCTCACACCCTTATAAGCTGGAATGGTAAACATGTTACTGCCTTGTTCTTAAGGCAACCCATATCGTCAGGAGCATGTCTCCCTGCTCTCCCCTGGCCATGGGCGCAGCTGGCTCCCAAGGGGGCGCCCAGGACGGAGGGAGCAGATACTGGGTATATAATGCAGCGCGATAGGGTCGAATACATGAATGTTTTCCTAACTTCCAAAGATGTTCGTACTATGTTTCGGAAAGGTACTGTTTGTTATACTGAGAACCAGCCCACCCAGTGTTGGGGGTCTGGTTCATGTTTCTTCTGATGTCTGTCTAAAATTCTTTAATAAAACTTTTATTGAACCTAAAAGTCTATGGCAGAGAAACATGAAAAATCTAAAGTGCTAACTTTAAAGGCTTATGCGATGTACACACGACCGTTATTCATGTCATGCAAAAAAACAATGGCTCAGATTCAGGTAGAATTGCGCTATATTTGCGCGGGCACAGGGCAACGATTTTGCCCTGCGCCCACGCAAATATTTTGTGCTGCCCTCGATTCACAGAGCAGTAGCTCTGTGAATTGCGAGGGCGCCGGCAAAATTGCCCGGCGTAAGCGCGCGCAATGTAAATGATCCCGCCGGGGGCGGGAATCATTTAAATTAGGCGCGCTCCCGCGCCGGACATACATCGCATGCTCCGTCGGGAAACTTTCCCGACGTGCATTGCGGCAAATGACGTCGCAAGGACGTCATTTGCTTCAAAGTGAACGTGAATGGCGTCCAGCGCCATTCACGCATCACTTACGCAAACGCCGTGAAATTCAAATTTCACGGGGGGGGAGCGGCGGCTATACTTTAGCATTGGCTGCCCCTGCTATTAGAAAGGGCAGCCTTGCGCTAAAGTTGCCGTACGGAAACTCCGTACCTGGCTTGCGCGGGGCCCCGCAAGTTTGTGAATCAGTTGGTAGTATGCAATTTGCATACTACACGCTGATCACAATGGGAGCGCCCCCTAGCGGCACACGCAAGAATGCATCCTAAAATCTGCGAGGCATAATGCCGCGTACACACCATCACTTTATGTGATGAAAAAAAATGACGTTTTTAAAAACGTCACTTTAATTGACTGTGTGTGGGGGAAAACGTCGTTTTATGTCTTGTAAAAAACGACCAAAAAAAATTGAAGCATGCTTCAATTTTATGTGTCGTTTTTCAAAAGTGCACTTTTTACTTCACAGAAATTGACCGTGTGTAGCAAAAAACGTCGTTTTCTAAGATGTTTTTTCATCCACGCATGCCCAGAAGCTACTTATGAAGCGAGCTTCAATGGTAAAACGTGGTGGAACGTAACCTCACTTTGCTAGAACATTGTGAGAAAACGATGGTGTGTAGGCAACTTCGTCTTTGAAAATTGAAGTTTCAAAAACGTCGTTTTTTACTTCACAGAAAGTGTCGTTTTTTTTCATCACATAAAGTGATGGTGTGTACGTGGCATAAGAGCCTTATGCCGCGCAGATTTTAGGCTGCAGTCGGTGTAACGAGGTTCCTGAATCAGGAGCACTCGTTACACCGGAGCAAGTAAGCAATTGCGCCGTGTAACTTATGGTTACACGGGCGCAATTGCTTCTTGAATCTGGGCCAATGTTTTTCTCAACGTGATTTGTTGTGATTCCTCTCAAGCCTGCCTTGCATACAGACGTTCGAGAAAAAAAATGCTTCAGCAAAGCGCTGTGACGTACACCACGTACAACGGGACTTTAAAGGGGAAGTTCCATTTAAATGGCGCCACCCTTTGGGCTGCTGATCCTTGTATTAGTACAAGTTTGGTGAGAGATGATTCGTGCTTTTCGGTCTTCGTGCTTTTCAGTCCGTTACAGCGTGACAAATGTGCTATCTCCATTACAAACGCTAGTTTTACCAGAACGAACGCTCCTGTGTCAAAACTAGCTTCTGAGAATGTGCATTTTTCCCTCCTCGTAAAAGCGTACACACGACCGTTCTTCACATGAAAAATGACGAGAGAAACAATAGAGCAGGTTCTAAAAAACTTTGAGAAAAATGCTCTGGAGCATACACACGACCGTTTTTCACAACCAATTAAAAAAATTGCATTTTCTCGTCATGAAAAACGGTTGTGTGTTTACGGCATTATATGCATGGGGACCCCAGGGGACATGTATCAATGCAAAACAAAGTTTTAACCACTTGCTGACGGCCGTACGACTTTGTACGGCCTCAGCGCGGCTCCCAATCTCTAACAGGCCGTCTTTTTACGGCCGCCCCTTTGCACGTTCCCCGAGCGCGCTCCCGAGCGCGCAGCGGGGAACTACTGTGCTGGCCGTGTCCCTTGGACACAGCCAGTCACAGATCGCCGTGAACGGCCAATCGGAGCGGCCGTTTCCTAGGCAATCTGTGCGGCCAATGAGAGATGATCTCATATGTTTACATATGAGATCATCTCTCATTCCCGGCTCTCGCAGACAGCGGTGCTGTCAGGGGAGAGAGGAGACGGATCTGTGTCTCTTGTACATAGAGACACAGATCGGTCACCCCCCCCAGTCACCCCCCTTCCCTCACAGTTAGAACACTAATTAGGGTACACATTTAACCCCTTCCTCACCCCCTAGTGTTAACCCCTTCCCTGCCAGTCACATTTATACAGTAATTAGTGCATATTTATAGCACTGATTGCAGTATAAATGTGAATGGCGCCAAAAATGTGTCAAAAGTGTCCGATGTGTCCGCCATAACGTCGCAGTCCCAATAAAAATCGCAGATCGCCGCCATTACTAGTAAAAAAAAAAATAATAATAATAATTCTGTCCCTTATTTTGTAGGCGCTATAACTTTTGCGCAAACCAGTCGCTTATTGCAATTTTTTTTTTTTTTTTTACTAAAAATATGTAGAATACGTATCGGCCTAGACTGAGGATAAAAAAAAAACGTAAAAAAAAAATTGAGCTATTTATTATAGCAACAAGTAAAAAAATGTTTTTTTTTTTCAAAATTGTCGCTCTATTTTTGTTTATAGCGCAAAAAATAAAAACCGCAGAGGTGATCAAATACCACCAAAAGAAAGCTCTATTTGTGGGGAAAAAAGGACGTTAATTTTGTTTGGGAGCCACGTCGCACGACCGCGCAATTGTCAGTTAAAACGACGCAGTGCCGAATCGCAAAAAGTCCTCTGGTCAGGAAGGGGTTTAAGTGCCCAGTAAGGAAGTGGTTAAATTTTTTTTCGAGAGCAGTGATTTTAATAATGCCATGGGTTCCCCTCCAGTTCATTACAAGGTCCTTTGGGTCCTTTGAGTCTGGTATGAATATTAAGGGGAACCCCGAACAAAAAAAAAAAAAAAATAGCTTTGGGGTCCCCCCAAAATCCATACCAGGCCCTTAAGGTCTGGTATGGATATTAACCGATTGCCGCCCGCCACATGCGGATATACGTCTGCAGCATGGCACGGCAGGCAAAAGGACATATATATATACGTCTCCTTTATGGAAGCCGGCATTGTGCACATGCGTGCGCCGCAAGCTCCGTGACTCCGACCGGACTCGATGTCCGCGGGCATACCCCCGATTGTGTCACAGTGAGGAAGAAGGGGGAAATGCTTATGCAAACAAGCATTTCCCCAGTCTTCCTAGTGACAGGACAGTGACCACAGCTTCCTGTAATCGGAAGTGGTGATCACTGTCCTGTCACACACAGACTATCACCCCTACAGTAAGAATCACTCCCTAGGGCACAGTTAACACCTATAGCGCCACCTAGTGGTTAACCCCTTCACTGCCAGTGTCATTTTCACAGTAATCAGTGCATTTTTATAGCACTGTTCCCTGTAAAAATGACAATGGTCCCAAAAATCTGTCAGAAGTGTCCGATGTGTCCACCATAATGTTGCAGTCACAATAAAAATTGCTGATCGCTGCCATTACTAGTAAAAAAAAAAAAATATTAATAAAAATGCCATAAAACTATCCCCTATTTTGTAGACGCTTTAACTTTTGCTCAAACCGATCAATAAACGCTTATTGCGATTTTTTTTACCAAAATATGTAGAAGAATACATTTCAGCCTAAACTGAGGAAAATTTTTATTTATTTTTTTATAAATTTTTGGAGGATATTTATTATAGCAAAAAGTAAAAAATATTGCATTCTCTTCTAAATTGTCGCTCTATTTTTGTTTATAGTGAAAAAAATAAAAACCGCAAAGGTGATCAAATACCACCAAAAGAAAGCTCTATTTGTATGAAAAAAAGGAAACCATTTTGTTTGGGAGCCACGTCACATGACTGCGCAATCCTCAGTTAAAGCAGCGCAGATTTGCAAAAAGTGGCCTGGTCTTTGACTAGCAAAATGGTCCGGGGCTAAAGTGGTTAAGGGGAACCCTGCGCCAAAAAAAAATGGCATAGGGGTCCCCTCAAAATCCCCTGGGGCAGGACCCAGGTCCCCAAACACTTTGTATGACAATACCATGCATATAAGTCTTTAAAATGAGCACTTTTGCCCACTTTTGCCCAGTACAGGGTTCCCTCATACACACCTTCTGGGATTGTACACACATCAAAACTACATGGCAACAAGCCAAAAACAAAATAGAACAAATAATAGGTAGAAGAATAGAACTGACACCTAAAATGTGCCTCCTTTTCTATTCTATTCCTGACATTCCTATAGCCCACACTAGGCTAATACACAACAGGATACTGTTGACTTTTTTTTATCATTAAGCAAATCCACTAGGTTTTTGTATCTCTATATTATGTTATCAATGATTCTATTATACAGCCCATGATTTGTTTTCCTACCTTTTAAATAAATGATATGCATATTTTTTGCTGATGCTTACTGCTCCCATTTATGTATTTGTACTTCTTACCTATGTACACTTAAACTGTATTGAGACTTATTTTTCAATAAACCATTTGTAAACAATAAAATTAGCACTTTTGATATTTCATGTTCGTGTACCATAGACTTTAACGGTGTTCGCGTGATCAAACACATGTTTTGCCTGTTCGTAAGTTCTGGTGCGGACAGAACCAGGGGGGTGTTTGGCTCATCCTTAATGAACACCCTGCTCGGATTTTTTAATAAGCAGACAAATGGCCAAAATAATAAAAAAAACAGGATGCAATTTTAACGTAAAATCTCTTATATTTTTTGAACCTTTCATGAATCTGTTTTATCACAGTCTATACTATTGTAATAGCTGTGGACTGCCTCTGTCAAAGTACCCCTCTCTGTTGAGGTGTCCTGCTCTGGCTTTTTGTAAATAACGACATGTGATCGCTGGGATTGTCTGTCACCGTTAGGCCCCATACTCACGACCAAACATGTCTGCTGAAACTGGCCCGCAGGCCAGTTTCAGCAGACATGTTTGGTCGTGTGTGGGCGCGAGCGGGCCGAATTCCAGCAAACATTTGCCCGCCGGGCCTTTTCCCAGCAGACAAATATTCCTGGACTTGTTTTAAAACAGCCCGCTGGAATTCAGCCCGCTCGGACATGTACGGTCGTCAGTACAGACCTACCGTACATGTCCAGGCGCCCGCCGTCCCTCGCATGCGTCGAATGACTTCGACGCATGCGTGGAAGCATTTTAAAGGCGGGCCGCCCACGTCGCCGCGTCATTGTCGCGGCGACACCGCGTCATCGACGTGGCGACACCGCGGACACGCCCCGCGTATTGTTTACGCGCGGACTTCTGTACGATGGTGTGTACAACCATCGTACAGAAGCCCTCTGGCAGACATGTATGGTGAAAACGGTCCGACGGACCGCTTTCACCATACATGTTTGTCCGTGTGTACCCGGCCTCAGGGATGAGCTTCGAGTTCTATGGGAGAAATCTAAAGTGCTAATTTTAAAGGCTTATATGCAAGTTATTGTCATAAATAGTGTTTGGGGACCTGGGTCCTGCCCCAGGGGACATGTATCAATGCAATTTTTTTTTTTTTTAAAACAGCAGTTTTTTCGGGAGCAGTGATTTTAATAATGCTTAAAGTGAAACAATAAAAGTGAAATATTCCTTTAAATTTCGTACCTAGGGTGTGTGTAAAGTATGCCTGTAAAGCAGTGCTTGTTTCCCGTGCTTAGAACTGTCCCTGCACAAAGTGTCATTTATGAAGGATAAAAAGTCATTTAAAATCACTGCTCCCGAAAAAAATGCAGTTTTTAAAACTTTTTTTTTGCATTGATACATGTCCCCAGGGGCAGGACCCGGGTCTCCAAACACTTTTTAGGACAATAAATTGCCTATTAGCTTTTAAAATTAGCACTTTAGATTTCAAACGTTCGAGTCCCATAGACTTTAATGGGGTTCTAAAGTTCACACAAAGTTTTGGTCTGTTTGCAGGTTCTGGTGCGAACCGAACGGGGGGTTGTTCGGCTCATCCCTAGTCACAGTGATCACATATTATGTGATAATTGGGAAAGGATAGCTGTCACTGAACTGACAGTCCTGAATAATTATTAATGTATCCTCAAGGTAGCCCAACTATCTGCCTAATTCGATACCTAACTCACAACCTGCTACCCGCTCCTGAACCTATCCAGTGTTAATCCACTGTTACCTGATCTTCAAAGCACCTCCTCATCCAGCCTTCTTTCCACCCTTTGAGTGACATCATTCCTCAAGGCTTCAGGACCCTGTGATAGATGCTTATGCCGATGGGCAGCTTCGACATCACCAGGAAGTGACACAAGCACTGCAAATTGGACCCTCCTGCACTACAGAGACAAATAAAGAAGTCCTTCTGTGACCAGTCTTCATGGTGGCTTTTTTTTTTTTCCTGGAGATAAGCCTTCATAACAGATTAGGTGTTGGAAGCAGTTAAAGTAGAACTAAACTCTCTTAATCAACATTACCTATTCTTAATCTTTTAACTTCTAGCATTAAATAGATAAGACATTATATTATACCGGATTGTCTTAGTTTAACCTTTTGTTTTTATTAGGGCTGTTACTGATCAAAAATTTTCTGTTCGATTAATCGTTTTTTTTTTAATCGACTAATTTTGATTAGTTATAAAGCACATACAGATTCAACTACTTTTAGCTGATCTCCTTGCAGGCTGATTCCCAGTGCAGCTACCAACCACTGGAAAAATGGATAGCAGGATACAAAAAACACCCAAAGGCAGCGCTCGATGGGGATAGCATTAAAACTTTTATAGTCTTCAAGTAGGTAACCAAATAAATATTGCACTGGAGATAAAATTGATGTAGCTACATAAACTGTAAAAATGGTGCGAGTAATACCAAACGGTACCAAAATTAGTCATAAAAACATGTAGCAAAGTATAGTACTGGTAAAAAAATGTGTATAACGATACCACTGCTTAATCCAGATGAGGAGAAGTTAACATCAGTCCGTCGGCATGTAGATGTCCCATGAAGGGAACTATCACAACTCCCAGTGGATGGTTGTAGAATCCCAGGTTGATAGAGGGAAGTGATAGAGGGAAGTGGCAGATAGTGAGGCAGATAGTAAGGTCCCGCCGGCTTGCAGATATGAAGGCACAGCAAAGGAGCCCTTCAAATGGACACGGAAAGCCCCGCCGGTGTCCGTGACGTTACTGGATCTCCGACGGAATTCCCTGAAGGCCCAGAAGCCAGCGGAGAGGTGAGTACCAATCAAAAGAATTTTAATCGATCAAAAAGATTTTGATCGATCAAAAAATTAAAGATTAATCGATTAATTAAAAGTTAATTTGCACAGCCCTAGTTTTTATACATAACTTCTGTTAGTTTCTGATTTCTGACCTAGGCCAAAATTATGTCATACACCCCAGGAGTCTTCATAATTTCTTTCATCTAAAGGAGGGTCTTTTCCAGCTAAGCACATCCTCCTGCCTGCACCAATGAGCTAAGGGCAGATGGAAGCAAATGTGACACAAATCATGCCCATACTCAAGAAGATGGTCATGGCTAGAAATGCAAGGGGATGTTTATCAAAGTGATTTCTCAACCAAATAAAGCATGGAGACATAGATGGATAGGTGAGTCTGCTTTGAATATTAAAAATGAATTAAATAGCATTTTCAGTTTGTGGTGTTCAGATACAGTTTAGTTAAATAGCATTTAGAGGTAATACTCACGGGGGGTAATACTGACAGACGTAAAAAGCACGTTTGATTTTATTCAGAATACATAGTTTCAGAGCACAGCCAGCTTCAAATGTACTATCTGTCACCATCTGTGAAAGAAGAAGGCAATTATCAAATCAGGAGAATGACAGAATTCTTGCTTTTTGATTGTGATAAATATTGGAATGTAGTTTCATCTGATGTAAAGAGAATGCAAAAATCCAGGTGACCCTTAATTATTCACTGCAAAGTAGACACATCTGCATACAAATAATGTGAAAAAAATGGCAATTCAGGAATTTGCTTATTTAAAAAAAAAACTGATTTACTCAAGCAATGCCGCATCCGATGGAAAAAGTCAGATGGGAGCTTTTCATTGGATATTCCAACTGTGTGTATGCCCCATCGGACTTTTTCCGTCTGAATTTCCGATGGACTTAGATAAAGTGCAGGTTCTCAATTTTTCAGACGGAAAAAATTCCTATTGGAGAATCCGTTTGTCTGTATGGAATTCTGACGGGAAAAAAAGCATGCATGCTCGGAAACTATTTGGCACGTGCTCGGAAGCATTGAACTTCTTTTTCTTGCCTCGCCGTAGTGTTGTACGTCACCACTTTCTTGAAATTTCAGAGAACTCTTGTGTGACCGTGTGTATGCAAGCCAAACTTTTGTGTATGCAAGGAAAAACCATCCAACTTTTTTCAGACGGAAATTCCGCTCGTGTGTACATGTACTCTAGGTGTGTTAAAGCTGAATTCCAAGCAGAAAAAAAGATACCAATCAATGTTGGTCCCTCCATATTCATTATTAGATTGGTAAATGTATTTTCAATGTACAAAGTGTACCTGAATTTGATATCAGCCTCCTGCAATATGTAGGATATCAGTGCACCCCTTTCCTTCTGATTACAACAATTTTATGACTCGTTATTAGGGATGAGCCGAACACCTCCCCAATCGGTTCGCACACAGTCACACCAGCTACCATGGAAAGAAGGTACAGCCCCTTGACTCCCCACTGTGTTCATGATTATCGTCATTAGGATGATCACAGCACTTTAGATCCTCTATTGCTCTTCCACAGTGTCACATGGCTATTGGGTCTGAGTGTGTACAGACTGTCACACAATAGAGCCATAACAAAGTCAACACTCAATAGCCATGTGGCACTGTGGCAGAGCAATAGAGGATCTAAAGTTCTGTGATCATCATAATGATGATAATCATAAGCATTAGATGCTACTTTACACTTGCTACTTGTTTGGATGGAAGGGGGGGGGGGAGTAAAAACATGCAGCTATGCTGCATTTTTTAACCACCCACCAACCACCCCTTCTTAAAGAAGCTTTCACCCAAACCTTACAATTGGATCTGCCTGACATTTTTTCATGTGGATCTGTATGAAAGCTCTATATAGGATGGAATCCAGATGGTACATAGATTTGAACAAAAAAAAAAAAATGCTGCTATCTCTCTGTATTGTGGGTTTGTGATGCTTTTCTTTGTGGACATAAAAGCAAATTTTTTTCTTATGCTGGGAGTGTGGTCAATCTTCCTTCCACATTGTACAAAGTTCCATTTGGCCACCCATAGAGACATCACAAGTCCTCCCCTGTCGGCTGTGCATTGTATGCAGATGCAAACTGAACAGACCTGGAAATCAGAACACATCTGTCCCATTTAGCTCCAATTCTGCAGAGAATCCACTCACTGATCCCTTGCTGAGTGGAGCAGCACTGTGTGAAAGAGCCCTTGTGCTGGAAAGGTAGTGCTGGGGAAAGTACATAGGCTGCAACCACAATGCTTTTTGCAAAGCAACTACTGTAACCACCCACCATGTTTCCTGCTGAGCATTTTACTTTTCAACTACTGTCATTGGCCCGGATTCAGGTAGATTTGCCCCTTAGTTACGGAGGCGCAGGGCAGCGTTTTTGCCCTGCGCCCCTGCAAATTTCCTGCGCTACCCGCGATTCACGGAGCAGTAGCTCCGTAAATTGCGTGTGCGCTGTGTAAACGTGCCCTGCGTAAGGGCGCCTAATGTAAATGATCCCGTAGGGGGCGGGAATCATTTAAATTAGGCACGCTCCCGCGCCGAGCTTGGAGCGCATGCTCCGTCGGGAAACTTTCCCGACGTGCATTGCGGCAAATGACGTCGCAAGGACGTCATTTGCTACAAAGTGAATGGCGTCCAGCGCCATTCACGAATCACTTATGCAAATTACATAAATTCGAACGTCGCAACGCGGGAACGACGGGTATACTTTAGCATTGGCTGCCCCTGCTATTAGAAGGGGCAGCCTTACGCTAAACACGCCGTACGGAAACAACGTAAATTGCGTACGCAGGGCTCGCGCAACATTGTGAATCGGTGTTAGTATGCAATTTGCATACTATACACTGAGCACAATGGAAGCGCCCCCTAGCGGTCATCGCAAGAATGCAGCCTAAGATATGCGTGGCATAAGAGCCTTATGCCACGCAGATTTTAGGCTGCAGTCGGCGTTACGATGTTCCTGAATCAGGAGCATTCGTAACGCCGGGGGAAGTAAGCAATTGCGCTGTGTAACCTATGGTTACACAGGCGCAATTGCTTCTTGAATCCGGGCCAGGGTTTTTAAGTGGTTAACACAGGTTGTGAGGAGGTGATACAATGCCTGTTCACCACCAGCCAAATTCTGTCAGAAGAGCAATCCGCATGCAGATCACTCTTCAGAGAGCAATGCTAGTGTGAATGAGCTCATACAGATTTAAATAAGTATTGGAGTACATGTCTCAGCTGATTTAAAGGCATAATAGATGTGCTGGCTTAAGGAAAATTGAATCCTTAAAGTCAGCTGCAGCACTCTCATTCATTAGAAGGAATGTAATTGGCCCGGACAAAGATACCGTAAATATCACTTAAAATATCACTTTTTTGAGGCTGGGCCAAGGGTGGGGTTGGGGGGGCCCATCAGGTAGGCTGTACGGGGCCCCATGATTTCTAACAGCGGCTCTGAGCAGAGGTATTCTGTTGCAGTTAGGTTTGAGTTTCTTTGAGCAAAATGTGGGTGGGTAATGCTGCGTACACACGATCGAAAATTCCGACAAGAAAACTGTGGATTTTTTTTCCGACGGAATTTTGGCTCAAACTTGTGTTGCATACACACGGTCACACAAAATTCCGACCTTCAAGAACGCGGTGATGTACAGTACAACACAACGACGTGTCGAGAAAAATTAAGTTCAGTGATTCCAAGCATGCGTGATTCCGAGCATGCATGTTTTTTTGTGCGTCAGAATTGCATACAGATGATCAGAAATTGCGATGAATTCCATCAGAGTTTAAATATAGAACATGTTCTATTTTACTCCAATGGAATTCCGTCGGAATTCCGATGTGCTTTTGGCTGGGCAAAAGCCTGATCGTGTGTACAAGGCATTACTCACATTTTCCACATTAAATAGTCAGGCAGGTGACACATACTGTTTATGATTAGACAAATCACCTTCTTGTATCAGCAATGCATGTCACCCCTCTCTGCCTCCCGCTTGTTCATTGAACAGAGAATCAGCATCATTACCCATGTCCATTGAGGAAGGAGCAGGAGCAGTAATGTCATATCATAACGTATCTGAGAAATGATGTGTATCTCAAAAATGACTATCCTAATGATTAATTCTTTCACAGGTTAAGCAATAAATACATATATATACATGTGTTTAGTTGTTTTCTTGGACTTGCACTTTATTACACACTTTTCATGGCATAACACAGAAGGAATGACACATACCTGGGTATAATGACCAGTTACATTTGTGCCTACAGGTCCAACTCCCCAGATCAGGTATACTTTCTCATTGTACCACTGTTTAATAGCCATGTCCCACTTTACACAGGCTGGTGAAGATAGTATATTCTCTCCAAATGGGACTCCTTAGAGAAAAAACAATGGTAACCATTATAATTCATTTAAAAAAAAGGGGAGGTCTGTATATAGATCGCAATGAGTCAGCACAACTTCCAAACAGAGCTTTGGTTGTGAAAAATATGTTTATTTGCAAATTAGTATAATACTGTAGTTCTTTAAGGCTGGGTTCACACTGGTGCGCTCTCCGACATTGCATGTGGTTCGCATCGCTCTGCTGTGCAAATCACATGCGAGGTCTGTGCGATGCAAATTCAGCCATACATATTGTATGGCTGAATTTGCATCGCATTCGGTCAAAGGTTGTGCGGGATCCCTTTTTTGGTCCGCAACAGAATCAGATCGCAGGGGTGTTCACACTTCTGCGATCCGATTCCTGTCCTAATTGCCAGTTCGCACTGTGATATGTGAACTGATCTGGGGGTGTCATTAAGTTTCTACTGACACCCGCAGCAATTCGCATAGGGCAGTTTGAAGTGCCTACGGGTGACATGCGATGGGGGAACCTGTGCTGGATTCTCCCAGTGTCACTTGCAGCTTTAATTGCAGTGAAAAATGGTTCTACAAAGTATTAACTAGGGGGGGGCTGAATACAAATGCACACTTTCAGATATTTATTTGTAAAAAATTATGAAAACCAGTGGCCGCTGTTTTTTTTGGGGGGGGGGGGGGCGGCAAACAACCACCCCCCGTGGGCTGCTGGCGGCACTCTGCCCTGCCACTGTCTGATGGTTGGTCTGACACTTAGCCCATCTAGGTAGTGGGTGGTGGGCAGCGGCTTCTGTGTCCTCTTTCCATTACAGCAGGGTATTGGTAGCTCCCACTGTGCGGCTCCTCCCTCTTCCTCCTAGGCATCCAATAGGATCGCCTGTCCTTTCAGCCAACCGGGTGACTGGTCTCAAGATCCGATTCCTGGTTGGCCAGGAGGAGGATCAGTGTGAGAATAGCGAATATTTATTCGCTATTTTCACACAACTTAGAGCCTTTTAAAAGCCTATTAGAGCCCCTGGCTCTAATCACGTGCTTCAAACCCCCCCCCCCCCCCAGTAAAATGCATGGTCCGGCGCCCTGTATGTAGATCAGGAGGCCGGATGCATGGATGGTGGGGGGCGGCGCTCATGTGCCCCTAATAGACAAGCCACCACTGATGAAAACCATTTTTAATTTTCCTTCCACTTCACAATTATGTGCCACTTTGTGTTGGTCTATCACATAAAATCACAATAAAATAAATTAACTTTTTTTCAGGGCACTGTATATATCTATCTATAGATAGCTAGATATATTTTTAGATATATAGAGATATATATCTCTATATAACTATACATCTATAGATATATATAATTATTAATTTTCTTATATTTTTTTCAAAGACAGGTCAAGAGCAAAGCACACACCCGACATGTAACATAATCTTTCAGGTGCAAAGCAGGCAAGGGAGATCACCCAAACTCCAATATATAAAAAACAAAAAAGTCCAATCTACAGCACCTCGACCATAGTCCATGTGGGTTATATTACATGGGAGAGATCACTCAGAAAATAAGATTAGGCTATCCCAACAAAAATCCTATATTTGTTTGCCACAGTTACCAGTTGCTAAGTTCTTGAATCTTTAATGCCCTGTACACACGATCAGATATCTGATGGAATCTAATCCAATGGATTTTTTCGTCGGATATCCGATGAAGCGGACTTATTCTTCAGTCTTGCCTACACACCATCACTCAAAAATCCGACCGTGTCCAACACGGTGACGTAAAACACTACGACGTGCTGAGAAAAATTAAGTTCAGACTTGATTCTGAGCATGCGTGGATTTTTGACTGATGGAGTTCCACACAGACGATCGTTTTTTTCTATCGTTTTTTTATCCATAGGAAGATTTTAAAACATGTTCTATTTTTTTTCACCAATGGAAAACAAACCGATGGGGTCCACACACGATTGGTTTGTCTAATGAAAACGGTCCGTTTTCATCAGACAAACCGATCGTGTGTACAGGGCTTAAGACACATAGTAACTGATCATATGCCATGACTGAGAATAGGGGCAAATAGGGAGATAAGATTGGAACAGAGAAAAGTGTGGTGGGTTTCACAATTTTCCCTGAACAAAGATTATGATTTACATCTCTTTTTGTAATTTTTAAAAAAATGAAATGTATATATTTTTTCTTTTAGGCCTCGTACAGACGAGGGGACTGTCCGCTGAAAATGGTCCGCCGGACCGTTTTCAGCGGACATGTCCCCTCGGAGATTTCTGTCTGATGGTTGTACACACCATCAGACAGAAATCCACGCGGACAGACAGCGCGGTGACGTGTCCGTGACGTCGCCGCGACGATGACGCGGCGACGTGCGCGACGCTGGAAGGTCAATGCTTCCACGCATGCGTCGAAGTGATTTGACACATGCGAGGGATGGCGGCCGCTCGGACATGTACGGTGAGTCTGTACAGACGACCGAACATGTCCGACGGACAGGATTCCAGCGGACATGTTTCTTAGCATGCTAAGAAACATTTGTCTGCTGCAAAACGGTTGGCTGGACAAATGTCCGCTGGAAACCTGTCCAGTCGGCCGTACACACGACCGAACATGTCTGCTGAAACTGGTCAGCGGACCAGTTTCAGCAGACATGTTCGGTCGTCTGTATGAGGCCTAAGGCCTTGTACTCACGACCGGATCTGTGCGCTGGAAACTGTCTGCCCGACAGTTTCCGGCGTACAAGGCTGATTTGTGTTTGGTTCCGCTGGCGTGTACACACCAGCGGACCAAATTACCGTCGTACCGGAACGCGTGCACGTAAACTACGTACAACGTCACTATAAAGGGGAAGACCAAACTTAATGGCGCCGCCCTCTGTTCCTCTTTTGCTAGTTACGGGTTTGCTCGTGTTAGTGAAGGTTTGGTTAGAGCTGATTCGCGCTTCTCGGTCTCCAGGCTTTGACAGCGTGTATTCACGGGTTCAGTGCGTGTGCTTGCGGTAACGTAGTTGTCATTCGGCTATAGGCTAGCAGGTTGTTTCTGCTTTAGCAGTTGCATCCTGTGCGCTCGTATCTGTTTGTCACGCGTTTGTCGCAGGTAGTGCTGGATTTGCGAGTGCTTTCTGTTTCAGTGTGTTCTTGACTGACCAGCCGGCCGGTTTGAAGCCATGATGGAGCAGCAGCGTCAATTTTCGCGAGTTGGTGCTGTTTATGGGATGGCTGCTGGATATGTTCATTTGTCCAGTACTTTGGCCAGAAACAGGGGGCGGAGGCGTTTCTGGACCAAGAATTGGTTGCGCCAGCGTGACCAGTTCTCACATATGCCTCTGCTTAGGGAACTCCAGGAGAATAATCCTAATGACTTTAGGAATTTTCTCCGCATGACGGACCCCGTATTCAACAGTCTGCTGGAACTTCTGTCCCCCTATATCACGAGGCAGGACACTGTGATGCGCCAAGCCATCACGGCCGAGCAGAGGCTTATTGCCACGTTGCGGTACCTGGCGACTGGGAGGAGCCTGCAGGACCTCAAGTTCTCAACAGGCATCTCTCCGCAGGCGCTTGGGGTCATCATACCGGACACGTGTGCTGCCATCATCAAAGTTATGCATGAGGAGTATATTAAGGTAAGTTTCCTGGCTGTAATAATGTGGCCAACTAACTTTATTTTTAATTTCCCAGATATGCTGTGTGTTTAACTAACGTTCCCTTTTCTCCCTATGCATGTTGATATAAGCTTTACATGTTTTATTCTTGACCTACCTGCATATTTGTCCCTTACCCAATATTAACCTGTCCAGCATGCTATCCTAGGGACAAACCCACCTTGCCATTTTTTAAAACAGGACTTTTTGGTTTTTGTGTCCCCCCCCCCCCTTCAAACTTTTATTGTCCCCATCAGAGGGCTGTGGAGTCTCTTAATGAAGTGGCCCTATATATTTCATTTCCCAAATTCTCCATGCACATTTTTGTCCCCACAGCTACCCTCCACACCACAGGAATGGCAGTCTGTGGCTTCCCAATTTGCCCAGCGGTGGGATTTTCCAAACTGCGGTGGAGCAATAGATGGGAAACACGTCCGCATTGTGCCCCCACCCCGCTCGGGGTCCTACTATTATAATTACAAGGGTTATCATAGTATTGTGTTGATGGCGGTGGTGTCGGCACAGTATGAGTTTCTATATGTGGACGTGGGGAAGAACGGCCGGATGTCTGATGGGGGAGTGTTCGCACGGACTGATTTCTATGATCGTCTCCAAGCTGGTGGTCTGGCATTGCCACCAGATGAAGATAATGTGGAAGGACTTCCGTTTGTGTTCCTAGCGGACGAGGCTTTCGGGCTTGGTCCTCACCTCATGCGGCCTTTTCCCCAGAGGACCCTCACCTCAGAGAGGAGTGTGTTTAATTTTCGGTTGGCCAGGGCTCGGAGGGTAGTCGAGAATGCCTTTGGGATACTCACCAACCGGTTCCGCCTGTTCAGGACATCGATACATCTGGCGGAATATAAATTGGACACCGTTGTATTTGCCTGCTGCATTTTGCACAACTTTTTACGCAGGCACTCCCAGACGTACCTACCCGACATCGGTTCTGAGGCAAGACTACCCTCAGATCCCCTTCCCGGGCTGGACACTGGTCGCGCTGGCTTGGCCCCCCAATCAGCTCGTGAGGTACGCGACAAATATGTTGAGTACTTCATGGGTCGGGGGGCCATTGCTATGCCAGATCATATTTCTTTCTAATTCGGCCCCCAAAGAAAGGAATATTCTCTCCAATAATAAATAATTAGACCATTGGACTTTATACAGTTGTTTGTCATTAATGCTTTTTCTCTTTTTATCTGTCTTCCTGGTTCTCTAACTAACTTCTGCCATTTTAATGCATAATTGATTTCTCCACTTTTAGTAACTAACCACATTTTGCACAGTATTCACTCATCTACAAACAGGGTATTGAGTCTAGAAATAAGAAGCAACTCCATTTGTAAATTTTGAGGTCAAGTATTTTAATTTTTGCTTGTTCATGACCCCAAAAATTATTTTATATTTTTTTCATTACTCCCTGCTTTTGTACTTAGGAGTCTACAAATTTTTTTTTTTTTTTTTTTTTTTCAGGTAATTCAACCAAACATATTATGCAGATTATACATTTTTTAACAAGTTCACATTTTTGTTTATCAAATATAGTTAGATTTATTGTTTACATATATATATATATATATATATATATATAGACTATTTTTGGTGGGGTGTTTACCGCCTTATTTTTATATTTTTTCGGCATATTTTTTATGCACAAAAACCAATATTTTTTTAACCATTTTTTTTTTTTTGGTGTGTTTTTCAATAAGAATTTTTTTTTTTGAGATTTTGGAGTCAAATCTCGACTTCACTAAATTCAGTGATTAGAGAGATTTATAATTCTATATATATATCTTTTAAATTTTTTGGCGTTGTTTATTCTTTATGGTCTAAACTTTATAGTATCCCAAAATGTTCAACATGGTCAAAAAGTAACATAATCCAAATCAAAAAATATAAAAACTCACAACAGCAGTCAGTCATGGTGTGCTTTCACACTGGAACACGCCAAAATTTGAAGATACACACATTCAGTGCAAACTCGCCAAATGTCATTGGTTCAACAGACAAATGGCCACATGTGCTATCTGACATCATGGGTGATCAATGTCTGTGTTCTGTGGGAGCAAACCCTTCCTCTCAACTACTTGAGGATGGAGGAGGGGGTTGGACCCACAAAGCACAGACACTAGATATTCTGTGATGGCAGATAGCACATGTTGGCACACTGTGTGTGTATCTTCAAATTTTGGCGTATTCATTATTAAAACAGTAAAAATGTTTGTGGGGGCGGGGGATGGGCGGGGGGTGTTTCAGTCTTTGACACGGCCCATCATGTCAATAATATTTTTAAAATTAGATTCGATGACCATCATTCTTTGCCGCATATTGTCCATTTCCGTGCAGCATTCCAAAAGGACATTTGTTAAATTCTCTTCCATGACAACCATCCTTTCACGCATATTGTGCATTTCAGTGCTGCACTCCATTACCTGCTGAATAATTATAGCAGCACTTGCACGTGAAAATATTGGCACACCATCCTCCTCCCCTAAAAAAAAAAATTAAATTGTCATTTACAACATTATTTTTCGATGAGGCCTATCTACATATGTTTTTTTTAATCAAGCTAGGGTGACACTGACCTGATGGGCTTCTCCTTTCCACCTCTTCGACATCTTCTATCACTCCTCCTTCTTCCACCACCTCCCCATCATCTTCTATCACTCCTCCTTCTTCCACCACTTCCCCATCATCTTGGACTCCTCCTTCATCCATCAATCCACCTTCTTTCAATTCGCCAAATTGTTCTTCCGCCACTTGCCCTTCATCTGCTATAAATTCTAAGTCCAAAATTACTTCTTCCTCCTCTCTTCCTTCCTCCTTTCTTCCTTCCTCCTCTCCTTCCACATCCTCTTCTCCTTCCACATCCTCCTCCTCCTCCACATGTTGAGATGGCAGATTTTGGCCTTGTCTGGCCCTCTCTGCCTCCTCCAAATGCTGGCGACTTCTTTCCCCTGAAATAAACCAAAAAAAATGTAGACTCATCAGCACACAGATATTGGAGAGCATAAATCGCACACATTGCTTAGAAGATGCTTTCATTTAGTTACTTTTATCTTTCACCAAACCTACATTTTGCAATTACTTCTATATGGCAAGCTCTGATCCTGCCCCTTTTTAGCAAAGTGACACACATGGATGTCCCCCCTAAACAGTATTTCTGGGAGACCCTACCAAAACCCTTTTTTGGTTTGGGGAGACACAGGTGCTCTGCATTGCAGATGTGAAAACATCTGCTTTATTACCACTGTTTTTAGAATGAATCCTGTTTGCCTTTCCCATTCTCATAATTTTATTTTCTAGAACTAGCTTTTACACAATGTTTACAAACAAAGTTTTTGGCCAGTGAGCCATGTCCAGGTGTGTTGTTCCTGGAATAACCGAGCCTTTCTGAGAAACTATGTGATGTTACGTGGTTTACTAAGAACACTATTTGTAAATATGTAGGTATTTATGTCATAAAAAAAAAATGACAACATGTCTTTAAAATTACAAGCAGGCCAAGGAGGCAGATGGTGAAATATACATGGCAACACATTATTGCAGACAATCACCCACCCCCCCCCAACCCCAATATATATTTACTTACTTTTACGCAGAATTTTAAGTATTTTCTTCATCTGATGTGGCTCCCTCAATTTTAAGTCTGACCATCGTTTCCTCAGCTGTTCCTTGGACCTGGTGATCCCAAACATCCTCTGCATTCTCCTCGCCACCTTGTCCATAATATGTGCCTTTCGGCGGTTAGGGGTCTTGTATGGCCCTAATTCACCATCATAGTCCTTCTTTCGCATGATGTAAACTAACTCCACCATTTCCTGGAACCGCATATTAGTGGCTTTGTATCTTCTTGGCCTTGATCGGGACGTCCCTGCCTCTGTCCCTTCACTTGTGGCATGAGAGCATCGTGCCCGCTCGTGTGACATCGCCATCTTTCCTTTCCCACAGAGATTATGGGCGTGGAAAAGATGAATTCTTACGCCATGGGCGGAGAAGAGGGCGGCGTTTAATACATACGCGGAGTGTAGAGAATGCAAACAACGTGTTTACGTCGGTTACGCGGAGAATCTTCGAGCGCATCCAGAACATACACAGTTAACGCCATATTTCCTAAACTCATTGATTAGGGGCCTAGCAAAGGTGACGAGGGCGGGGTTTAATAAATACGCGGAGTGTTTAAAAGGTGCACGCCGTGATTACGCATCTTACGCGGTAATTAGGCGAGCGTGAGAAACGAGGAGCGAGAGACAGGAAGGTAAGGAAATTAAAAATGGGATCAGCAGAGGCCTAGAAAATGTAGACACATGGGATGGGGGTTTGGGCTGTTGGTTGCACCCTTTTTAAGCTATTCTGTCTATGGGGTACCACAATGTTATTTTGGTATCCAAATGCTTTTGGACACCTCACAAAATAGAGATGTGAACAATGCTGTACCTCATTGACAAGTTTTTGAATGGTGTATTCAGATCAGGCAAAGTATTGTTCAAGTGTTGGTTGTACAGAGGTCATTAGGAAGTGTCTTTTATGTCATCCATTGTCAGGGGCATGAAATTTACACATGAAAGAGTGCCTAGATGAATACTGTCATTTGTAAGCATTGTTTATTTTTCTATATTAAAAATATTTACTGCAATGTTAACAATGGCTCTGCATCTAGCAAATCAATGTTTGGTACAAGCAATGCGGCCGAGCTGCCAATCATTGTTTAAACAAGAGAGACTGTGTTTGTAATTAGATATAGGTAATAAATTTGAAGACACATATTAGATCAAGGTCAACGCTGATCCTTTTGAATATTTATTTTTCTGTGGTTTATGTTTTTGGAATCTAGACTCAAAAATAAATATAATTTTTCAAACAATTCAATGGACCAACTACAAACCAAGGAAGCTATAGAGGCCTTACTCCAAAAATATCAGGAGACGCCCATCCTGTGGAATTCAAAACACGCATTATATTGCAATAAAGATGTACGAGCGGCAGCACTAGAAGAGCTAGCAAACTATATGCAAACTTGGGTGCCAGGATGCACTGCCAACATGGTGAAGGATAAACTTGCCAACCTCAGAAGCACATACAGGAGAGCATACAAAGCTAATAAAAGCAAAAAATCGGGAGCAGCAGCAAGACAAGCAAAGGAACCCAAACTGTGGTATTATAAACAGATGGCTTTTTTGCGGGACGAAATGGAAGGCAGGAAAACGATGTCGAGTCTTTCTTCCAACCTTTCCTCCATGCTACCTTCCAGCGGACCTTCCCCAGATGACCACAGCCCTGCAGAGTCGGAGGAAGAGGGCCTGGCTGACAGAGATGCAGATCTGCCACCCTTCGATGAGGAGGTATAGTAGTTTCCTCTATATTTCTGGCGTAAATAATTCTTTGTGGATTAATGATTTGATATTGTAAAAAAAAAGCCAAGCTGGGAAAAAGCAAAAAAAAAGGTGTTCAGACAAATAGGTGTCAGAGATGACAACTGCAGGGGTCAGAAGTAGAGTGTATTCAAGTAATAATGAACAGAAAATACTAAACGAAAAACATGAAAATGAGTGTGGTTTTATTTAGCGAAATTGTAAAAAATGTCCTTTTTTTTCCACACAGGAAGAAGAGATCAGCCAGGAGGTGGCAGATCCTCAGGTGTCTGTCAGCCAGGAGGAGGCCGGGGTCAGTGGCAGCCAGGAGGAGGCCGGGGTCAGTGGCAGCCAGGAGGAGGCCGGGGTCAGTGGCAGCCAGGAGGAGGCTGGGCCCAGTGGCCTGCAGCAGGTCCCCCCGGCCAGGAGAACCACCACCAGCCAGTCTTCTCCCCCCCAGGTGAGGCCATCAGGCCGAAGGAGGCAGTTGAGGCCTGTGGAGGAGGCAAGCCTCCGCATGATACAGGAGGCAAGCGCCATCATGAGGGCCCCCCTCAACCCCACAGAGGCCTTCAGTGCCTCATTGGCCCACGATTTAAATGAAGGGGAGGAGGACCAGAGAAGACTGGCAAAGGCCCTGATGAACCAGGTCCTTTGGTGGATGCAGAGGGGCCTGCTGACCCCAGAGACTGGGCTATGTGACCCGGCCCGGCTTGCGGAACACCATCCTCCTGCTGCCACATCGACCCCACCTGCAAGACCCCGTGTTAGATCCGCTGGAAGGCTGCCTGGAGGGAAGGCTGGAAAGAGGAGGAAACGTTGATTTTCTGCCTTCCATTTCCTTTCACATAAAGGAGATAGTGTTTGTACTACCACAGTTTGGGTTCCTTTGTTTGTGTGCTGCTGCTTCATATTTTTGTGTTTGGCTCCTGAGGCTTGGAAGTTTATCCTTCACCATGTTGGAAATGCAAGTTTGCATATAGTTTGCTATCTATTCTAGTGCTGCCGTTCTGTTTATTTTTTGTGATGACATTTGCCTGAATAAAAGGCTTTTTGCTTTCATTTGAAAACATGTCTATTGTTTGTTATACTGTGGGGATTATTAGGCAGCAAACCTTTAATAAATATACAATGGGTAATTTACAAAGGACACACTCCTTGGGGGGGGGGAACATTTGGTGTGCCAACATGGTTTAATATTCTCTAATGAAACACAAAAAAAAAAAAAAAAAAAAACATGTAAAAAAAAAATATTTTAAATGGTGACATAACTAGAAACAAAAAAAAAAAAAAAAAAAAAAATGCACATTCCTTTACAAAAATGACTACTATAAATTATGGAGGACCACCAACCAAAACACACGTCTGGCATAGAAAACATTATTAAAGGATTACATCACAAGCAAGAAATGTGACATTTCAGTATGGGACAACTCTATTGAAATTGCATCAGCAAGAGAACGGGGTTATTCTAGCAAGAGAAGAATTAATAAAACGAGGCAAGAAAATGTGGTTTAGTGCGCCTTTTTAAGACATTGTTCTCTTGCTAGAATAAAAGGTTTCTAATGACGAATGTGCCATATCCCAAACAAACGCGAGTTTTACCTGAACGAGCGCTCCCGTCTCCTCATTTGGACTGAGCATGCGCGGGGTTTTTGTACGCTGCTTTTGTGTACAGACGACCGAACATGTCTGACGGACACGATTCCAGCAGACTGTTTTAAAGCAAGACCAGGAAACAGTTGTTCGTTGGAAAACGGTCTGGCGGACGATTGTTTGCTGGAATCCTGTACGTTACTGCCTACACACGAACGAACATGTCCGCTGAAACTGGTCCGCGGACCAGTTTCAGCAGACATGTTTGGTCGTGAGTACGGGGCCTTACAGGCATCAATATGAAGTAACCAAGAACACTGTCATGTATCTCCGTAATATTAGCTGTAATGTTAGACCAAATTATGCCTTCAATTAGAGTTATTTAGGTGTTGCTAATTTCTGGTCTTTGAGAATGTGATCGAGGAGCTGCAGATTGGACTTTTTTGTAGATAGATAGATAGATACAGTAGATCGATAGAGAGATATACATGTTTTTCCTTTTTTTTTTCTTTTTTTTTAATACTATAAAAGTATCAAGCAATTACAATATAAAACAGAGGCTCGCTGCCATCCACAGACTGCTGCTGAAAGATGAAATCATTATTTCCTGAATCAAAGCTTTTACATGAATGTGATTGCTATCGAACTGATCTAGCTGAGTACATTGTGTAGACAACACTGTCAATTAAATCTCACCATGTCTTACCATCATCGTTTCTGTCTTTAACTTCGCTGTGGTTTAAATAGCATTTTACTGCCCATCTCTCTGCTGATTCCATTAATTTATTACTCCATTTCTTTGAATGTAAAGAGAAAAAAGAAAGCTCTAATAAAACCTTAACTTCCAGCAATAAAATGGTATAATGTCTGCATAGTAAGAGTAAAAACTATTTTGTGAGCATGATAGGGCTGTTCTATCTCAAAGCCCATCTCTAAACAACTTTTTTAAATAAAATAGGTCCCCAGGCACATTCGAAATCCAAAAATCAGTCCAGACTGCAATACTCAACTTCAGTCCAGAGCTACCCATCCCAAGTAATTCTGTATTGCCCCCAGATTCCTCAGTGTTGGGGTTCAACGATGTCAGAGTGATTAAACCCTGAAGATTAAGATCAAGCTATGAATGCAGGATAGTATGGCCCCACCCCCTGAGAGGGTGTCAACACTGTATCCTTGATTCACAGTGAATTGAAGAAGAGTCAGTGTGTTAGATTTTAGAGGCTGAGCCAGCTTCCGGTCCAGGGATCTTTCCCAAGCTTGTATCGGCTCTGTGACATCAGCCAACAGTTGATGTCACAGGAGAAGTATAGCCAAAATAGCTTTGACTATACTTCTCCTTTAAAGCATCTGTTGTACACACCATTAGTGCTTGTGATAGCGGATGCTACCTTGTGTGGTCTTGTTTGACCCTGCTTGCTCTGTGAAGGACTGTGTGCGACTCAGTCTGCTTGACATTATTTCTTTACCAATGATGGGATACTATTCCTCCTACTAATAGGGGCACTACTCCTCCTATTGGCCACCAACCCGGTGGCCATATTTATTCTCCCTGATGATGGGCCCATCACATTTTTTGCCCCTGTTGGTCACAATCCGGCCCCTCTAAAGTCTGAAGGAAAATAAACTGGCCCTTTGTTTGAAAAGTTTGGAGACCCCTGGTCTAGACTACACTTCTGCCTGATTTGAATCTCCTTTGTTATCAGACGCTCTGTTACAACTTGGCCTGCTCTGACTTGCTCCACCTATGCACCAGTGTTTTCTGCCTTGCTGACATTTACAGTGGTGAACCATAAATATCAGCAAGCCTGCTTTGCCTACAGTCCTTCTCATGGTATGTGCTATTTATTACTGAACTATCTGCATACGTAGCATCCCTGAACTGTCAAGTACCTATGGAATATAGACAGAGGAGTGTCCAGGACAAGGTTTGCTGGGTTCCCAGACTGGTAAGCCATGGTGGCTATTCTATTGTACCACAGTGTTTAGCAGTTCTGTAACAGAGGGGCACTGCAAGACTTTCCCTTACTGTTTATGCTGTTCATTGTTTACACTTCTCTGTACCAGTGCTGCTTATACTAGGTTATTTTTTCTTAGCACCACAGTGATCCAGATTAATTGCCATATTATAGCCAGTTTATTGAATTCACTCATTTATCTGTTCATTGATTTTTTTTGCATTGCCATGCATTTTATCTTGTGATAATAAACCTACTGTTTCACAACTAAGCAGCCTAGTACCTATTTACTATATGCTAATATAGTGGTGGATAGTATACCAATACTTGAGCTTGCATGTGTTTTTAGCATCTCATTATCTGATAATGACCAGTGACTAGTGATGGACGAACATCCAAAGGGACGGTTCGCGAACGCTAACCGCGAACATTCGCAAATGTCCGCGAACCGCAAGTTTGTGGTGGGCCCCATTGACTTTAATGGCAGGTGAATATTAAAAACCTTCAGGTCATATTTGTAGCCACAAAATACTTACTAGCTGTGCACAAATAGTCCCACAACATGGACACTGACCTACCAGAAGTATTAAGTGAAAAACCGGATACATAAGTAAGTGTCGGGCATTAAAGGCCCCAAAACATAGCCGACAGGTGTTCACCTGACAGCAAACAACTTTGTATTCTGTGGCTGGAGGTACATTAAGCTATTCACCAGATACAGAAGTAAGTGTCGGCCATTACAGGCCCCAAAAATAGCCCACATGCATTCACCTGACAGCAAACAACCTTGTATTCTGTGGCTGGTGGTACATTAGGCATTCACCGGATACAGAAGTAAGCACCGCCCATTACATGCCCCAAAAATTATCCCACGGCCACAGGCGTTCACCTGACAGCAAGCAACCTTGTATTCTGTAGCTGGTGGTACATTAGGCATTGTAACAGCACTCATGAACGGAGTGAACCACAACTGCGGTTAGCAAGGAATTCAATGCGATTCTCTATGCGACAACTCAGTACAGTAGGTGCACGCGATATTGTGTCAATCTCGCTCCCTTTCTCGGCGAGATTGACCACCTACGAGTCCCATCGCGGGAGCCAGCGCCGAGCTGGCTTGCCGCGATGGAGACAAAGCCGTCATAGAAGCGACGGGAGATCCGACTTGGATTCCCGCCAATTCTACACGTGTGCGGCGTCTGTTATGAATCCTGAGGGGGAAGTCCCCGCCGGATTTTAAATAAAAATCCGGCATGGGTTCCCCCCTCAGGAGCATACCGGGCCCTTAGGTCTGTTATGGGTTGTAAGGAGAGCCCCCCTACGCCGAAAAAACAGCGTAGGGGTCCCCCTACAATCCATACCAGACCCTTATCCAAAGCACGCTACCCGGCCGGCCAGGAAAGGAGTGGGGATGAGCGAGCGCCCCCCCTCCTGAGCCGTACCAGGCTGCATGCCCTCAACATGGGGGGGTTGGGTGCTCTGGGGGAGGGGGGCGCACTGCGGGGCCCCCCCACCCCAGAGCACCCTGTCCCCATGTTGATGAGGACAGGGCCCCTTCCCGACAACCCTGGCCGTTGGTTGTCGGGGTATGCAGGCGGGAGGCTTATCGGAATCTGGGAGCCCCCTTTAATAAGGGGGCCCAAGATACCGCCCCCCCACCCTAAGTGAATGGATATGGGGTACATCGTACCCCTACCCATTCACCTGGAGGAAAAATGTTAAAGTCAAAAAACACAACACAAGGGTTTTTAAAATAATTTATTAGTCTGCTCCGGAGGCACCCCCTGTCTTCTTTAGCTCTTTTTACCAGGGGGGGCTTCTTCTTTGACTTCTTCGGGGGGGGCGCTCTTCTTCGCCACCGTCTGGTTCTCTTCCACTGCCGGGGGGGGGTCGCTTTTATAAAAGCGCCCACCCCCCGGCGGGTTTCCTCCGACGTCTTCGGCGGGGGGTGGTGTGCTTCTCAGGGGGGGGGGCTTCTTCCGCTATCCGGGGGGGTCTTCTCTGCTATCCGGGGGGTCTTCTCCACTCTCTGGGGGTCTTCTTCTATGTTCGCCGCTCTCCGCTCTTGACTCGGCGCACCACGGTTCTTCCTCTCGCTGTCCGGTGCCTTCTCCTTCAGCGCTGAACGTCTTCTTCCATGCTGTGACGTCTTCTTCTTCTTCTGTGGATGTTGACACGTCGCCTCTTCTCGCTGCAATGACAGGTGCGCGGCTTGCATCGGACTTATATAGGCCTCACAGTGCCATCATGCTCTTGTACCTACCCATGTGATACCTACCCACGTGGGTCTGGGTAGGTATCACATGGGTAGGTACCAGAGCATGATGGGACTGTGAGGCCTATATAAGTCCGATGCAAGCCGCGCACCCGTCATTGCAGCGAGAAGAGGCGACGTGTCAACATCGGGAGAAGAGAAGAAGAAAAAGACGTCACAGCCCAGAAGAAGAAGAAGACGTCACAGCACGGAAGAAGAAGAAGACGCTCAGCCCTGAAGGAGAAGGCACCGGACAGCGGGAGGAAGAACCGGGGTGCGCCGAGTCAACAGCGGAGAGCGGCGAACATAGAAGAAGACCCCGGAGAGTGGAGAAGACCCCCCCGGATATCGGAGAAGACCCCCCCGGATAGCGGAAGAAGCCCCCCTGAGAAGCACACCACCCCCCGCCGAAGACGTCGGAGGAAACCCGCCGGGGGGTGGGCGCTTTTATAAAAGGGACCCCCCCGGCGGTGGAAGAGAACCAGACGGCGGCGAAGAAGAGTGCCCCCCCCCCGAAGACGTCAAAGAAGAAGCCCCCCCTGGTAAAAAGAGCTAAATAAGACAGGGGGTGCCTCCGGAGCAGACTAATAAATTATTTTAAAAACCCTTGTGTTGTGTTTATTGACTTTAACATTTTTCCTCCAGGTGAATGGGTAGGGGTACTATGTACCTCATATCCATTCACTTTGGGTGGGGGGCCGGTATCTGGGGGCCCCCTTATTAAAGGGGGCTCCCAGATTCCGATAAGCCTCCCGCACGCATACCCGACAACCAACGGCCAGGGTTGTCGGGAAGGGGCCCTGTCCTCATCAACATGGGGACAGGGTGCTCTGGGGTGGGGGGGCCCCGCAGTGCGCCCCCTTGCCCCAGAGCACCCATCCCCCCCATGTTGAGGGCATGCAGCCTGGTACGGCTCAGGAGGGGGGGGCGCTTGCTCGTCCCCCACTCCTTTCCTGGCCGGCCGGGTAGCGTGCTTTGGATAAGGGTCTGGTATGGATTGTAGGGGGACCCCCTACGCCGTTTTTTTACAGACCTAAGGGCCCGGTATGCTCCTGAGGGGGGAACCCATGCCGGATTTTTATTTAAAATCCGGCAAGGACTTCCCCCTCAGGATTCATAACACGCCGCACACGTGTAGAATTGGCGGGAATCCAAGTCGGATCTCCCGTCGCTTCTATGACGCGCTTGCTGGAATGTGCTGTCACTATTCAAGCAAGTGCGAGATGTCGGCACCCTGTCGCCGAGAATCAGCGCGATGCCGTCGTGCTAAAAACACATTCTCGGCGGCAGGTACTGTATAAGGCCCCAGGCGTGACTCCTCGCAACAGGAGTTTGGGGGATATATACATCATCTCTGTGTCACATAAAGAAAGGCGTTGAGATACTAAGCATGGACGCATTACAACATGTGACCAAGTCTTAGTGTTTAAAATTAGTTCAAGGTCAATATCCCAATACACCACTACATGCAGGTGATTATCAGTAAGGGACCCCAGGTGTCACTCCTAGCAACAGGAGTTTGCGGGTTCTCTACATCATATCAACCATAGCATGTAGAGATGTATTTAGGCCACTAGGGGAGATACTATGAAATAGCATCAACCCCTAGCATAGAAAAGTTAGAGCGAACATGTTCAACAATTAGGACAAGGCCTATAAGTATTTTATACTTCTGCCAAGCACGTAGTAAATTGTATTTGTAGTAACACGTATTAATTGCATACAAGAGATAGTGTAGCTCAGGTACTTTGAGGATACACATATAATACACAAGTTGTACTGGCAACTAATAGAAAGGTATGAGAGGCAATATAGCTCAGGTACTTTGAGAGTACATATAGTATTAGTAGTAACAAGTATTAATTGCATATGAGAGGCAATATAGCTCAGGTACTTTGAGAGTACATATAGTATTAGTAGTATATATGGCAGTAGTTGGCGGGCTATCAGTTCCGACAAGCCAGCGGTCAACCATTGGGCAAGAGGGTTATCCGGCGTCATCGTTTTTTTACGATCGCACATTTGGGCCACGGAAGCCTGACTTTTGGCAGAAAAACGCGAGGAAGGCATGATGGAAGGTGGAGTGGAGGACAATTGTGAGCATAGAGGGGAAGGAGAAGGAGAAGAGCCTGGACGGTGAGAGCCTGGAGTGTGGCTTTGTGGGTTCTGATGGCGTTGCTCCCACTGGTGATGGGAGGCCAGGTGCCATCTTAAGGCGGTCGTCCCTAGGTGAGTGTTGGGCTTACCGCGACTTATGCGTTGACTGCAAAGGCTGCAGATGGCAACACTATTGTCTGCAGTGGACACGTAAAAAAAAAGCCCACACTGCGGAGCCATGGGCCGGCGTCCTGGGAGCACCAGATGTGACTGTACATGGTTGATGGCTCGCTCCTGATAAATCAGGAGTCTGGTTTGTCCCTCCTGTGCAATGTAAGTTCGGCCTGCTTCTTCTCCCTATTGGCTGGTCCATCTCTCCCTCTGAACTCCCCTCCTCTTCCTCTCTTGTGGGCACCCACGTGACGTCTGTAGACACGTCATCATCGACCTCACCTTCCTCATCACTAACAATAGAGATCTGGGAGTAGGCAGCAACAGCGGGCACCAACCTCCTTGGGCTGATCTGAGTACTGTCGTCAGACTGCTGAGTGCCGGCTGTTGCTACCCCCTCTTTCTGATCCAATGCCAAGAATGGCTGCGCATCCGAAATGTCTTCTAATGGATCGGAAAATAATTCCTGTGACTCAAGCGGAGGGTATATGGTGGTGGTGGTGGTGTTGGTGGCGAGCCACTCAACCAAGTCTGGTGTGTCCTTTGATGTAATCGAACGAACATTGTGCCACTTCCCAATTTGGCTCCGGCCTGGTGCTCTTGCCCTACCCCTACCACCCCTGCAGAAGGGCCTGCCTCTTCCTCTGCCTGTCATTTTTTAAAAGACCCTGCAGTATATGTGGAAGAAGGTATATAATCA
Source organism: Rana temporaria (assembly GCF_905171775.1). Classification (NCBI taxonomy): domain Eukaryota; kingdom Metazoa; phylum Chordata; class Amphibia; order Anura; family Ranidae; genus Rana; species Rana temporaria. Next base: position 49,978,282 of record NC_053492.1, read on the forward strand.
AATCTGTCGTTTTGGGGGGCCACTGGTTTATCGCACCAGTTGTGAAACTTTTTTTTCAGGAAATGTTGTTGATGTGTGTAGCAGAGAAAGAGGCAAAAATTCAGCAGTAACCAAATACACCGCCAGTCACAATGCTGCACAATACAAATCCACTATAATATGCTTTCTATATTCAAAAGTATATTATAAGTGTATATTACACCTATATATGCAGGGGAAGTAGTACACCTCTACCAGTGCTTGAAAGGACATTTGTGGAGCTGTTAGGTAGCGATTTGTGTCACTTAAGTCTGTCCCTGCTGGAGACGCCAACCTGTCCCTACACTGACAAAAAGTATATGAATGTATTACACACCTATTTACTGCAGAGCAAGTAGCACACCTATAACAGTGCTTGAAAGGACTTTTGTGGACCTTTTAGATAGCTATTTGATTGAATACAGCCTGTCCCTGCTCCAAACACCAACCTCTCCCTACACTGACAAAAAGTATATGAATGTATTAGACACCTAAATACTGCACAGCAATTAGCACACCTATACCAGTCCTTAAAAATGACTTTTGTGGACCTTTTAGATAGCTATTTGATTGAATACAGCCTGTCCCTGCTCCAAATACCAACCTCTCCCTACACTGACAAAAAGCAGAATGTAAGATGGCCGCCAGATCAGGTCTATTTATAAGGTAGGGGGTTTGTCCATGTGCTGAAATGTCTCAATTGGCTGTCCTGCACCACCTGATGGATGTGTCATAGGTCAAAGTTCTGACCCATGTAACATTGCGAACCGCCGCGAACATCGACAGATGTTCGCCTGTTCAGGGGACCGCGAACGAGCAAAGTTTGCTGCAAAACGACCACCGGGCGAACCGCCAGGCCATCTCTACCAGTGACCAAGTCACAATCTTCTCTCCCAGCTGCAGAGGAAGACAAAGACAGTGAGGAGGAAAATGTCTACATGGACTGGTTGTGGCCACCTGCATCCATGGATGCAACTCTACCCAGTTCCCCTACACAAACCAACGTGGGCCTGAGGCTCTTGAATTAATACCATTGAATTATGAATCAGAATTAGTGATGAGCCGAACACCCCCCGGTTCGTTTCGCATCCAGAACATGCGAAGAGACCAAAAGTTCACGCAAACATTCGAACACCGTTAAAGTCTATGGGACTCGAACGTGAGAAATCAAAAGTGTGAATTTTAAAGGCTAATATGCAAGTTATTGTCCTAAAAAGTTTTTGGGGACGGCTGTTTTTTGGAAGCAGTTATTTTAATAATGCTTAAAGTGAAACAATAAAAGTTAAATATTCCTTAAAATGTTTGTACGTGGCGGGTGGCTAAAGTATACGTGTAAAGTAGCGCATGTTTCCCGTGTTTAGAACTGTTCCTGCACAAAATGTAATTTCTGAAGGAAAAAAAGTCATTTAAAACTACTTGTGGCTATTCATGAATTGTCGGTCCCGGCAATACAGAGAAAAGTAATTGAAAAAAATGACAGGGGTCCCTTTGGGTCTGGGATGAATATTAACCCGACAATTCATTAATAGTGCGAATAGTTTTAAATGACTTTTTTTTCCTTCAAAAATTAAGTTTTGTGCAGGGAACTAAAATAAATAATGTGTGGATGTCCTCCCAAATAACATATCAGGCCCTTCAGGTTTGGTATGGATATTAAGGGGAACCCTGCGTAATTTGTTTTTAAAAAAAATTATGTGGAGTTCCCCCAAAAAATCCATGCCAGACCCTTCAGGTCTGGTATGGATTTTAAGGGGAGCTCCGCGCCAAAAAAAATGACGTGGGGTCCCCCTAAAAATCCATACCAGACCCTTTATATGAGCACGCAACCTAGCAGGCCGCAGGAAAAGAGGGGGGATGATACCAAGCCACATGCCCTCAACATGGGGAGGATGCTTTGGTGGTCTGTGACCCCCCCCCAAAGCAACTTGTCCCCATGTTGATGGGGACAAGGGCCTCATCCCCACAACCCTTGTCCGGTGGTTGTGGGGGTCTGCAGGCGGGGGGCTTATCATAATCTGGAAGCCCCCTTTAACAAAGGGACCCCCAGATTCCGCCCCCCCATGTGAATTGGTAATGGGGTACATTGTGTATTTCACAAAAAAATTGTCAAAAAAGGTAAAAAAAACATGCAGACAGCTTGGGAAAAGTCCTTTAATAAAAAAATAAAAAAATTCCAGTGACGTACATACTTCCACGACCCGAACCCACGCTACCTGCCGATACCCACCGCTACCCACCGATACGAACGATACAGCCTCCTCCATAGAAGGCTCCTGGGCGAATGGCACGTGAGCTGCATGACATTTCTTTTAACATCGAGGGCTGGGCCACCTGTGACGTGGACGAATGACCCCGCCCTGTTATGACGTAACGGGGGTTTCTGGCGGCTTCCCCGTGGTGTCAAGGGTGATCCCGGCCCCTCTGGCACATCACAGGGTTTACCCCGCTCTCGGTTTTAAAAGAAATGTCACACGGCTCACGTGTCATTCGCCCGGGAGCCTTCTGTGGAGGAGGCTGTATTGTTCATAGCGGCGGGTAGCATGGGTCCGGGTAGTGGAAGGATGTACATCGCTGGGATTTTTTTTATTAAAGGACTTTTCCCAAGCTGTCTGTGTGATTTTTTTTTACCATTTTTGACACTTTTTTTGTGAAATGGTAGAGGTACAATGTACCCCGTTGCTAATTCACATGGTGGGCGGAATCTTTGTTAAAGGGGGCTTCCCGATTACGATAAGCCCCCTGCCCACAGACCCCCTAAAACTACCGGGCAGGGATTGTGGGGATGAGGCCCTTCTCACAGACCCCCAAAGCATCCTCCCCATGTTGAGGTCATGTGGCCTGGTACGGTTCAGGAGGGGGGGCGCTCTCTCACCCCCCCTCTTTTCCTGCAGCCCACCGGGTTACGTGCTCAGATAAAGGGTCTGGTATGGATTTTTTTGGCACGGCGTCCCCTTAAAATCCATACCAGACCTGAAGGGCCTGATATGGAATTTGGGGGGACCCCCACACATTTTTTTTTATTTTTTACATTTTGGTTCCCTGCACAAAATGTAATTTTTGAAGGAAAAAAAGTCATTTAAAACTACTTGCGCTATTAATAAATTGGCAATACAGATAAAAGTCATTAAAAAAAATGGCAGGGTTCCCCTTAATATTCATACCAGACCCAAAGGGCCTGGTAATGGACTGGGGGGCTGTCATTTTTCTCTGTATTGCCGGAACCGACAATTTATGAATAGCCGCAAGTAGTTTTAAATGCCTTTTTTTCCTTCACAAATTATATTTTGTGCAGGTACAGCTCCTCGCACGTGCTGCACGTCACCGAGTTCTTGACGTTCAGAATTTCTGACAACATTTGTGTGACCGTGTGTATGCAAGAAAAGTTTGAGCCAACGTCCATCGAAAATTTTTTGGTTGGAATGTCCGATCGTGTGTACGCGGCATAAGAGCTGTGAAAATGTGGAATAGACTCCCTCCAGTGGTAGTTCTGGCAAGCTCAATAGATTGCTTTAACCACTTAAGACCCAGACCATTATGCAGGTTAAGGACCTTGCCAATTGTCATTTTTTTTACTGTGAAAATGACAATTGCAGTTTAGGAGTTAACCACTAGGGGGCACTGTAGGGGTTAAGTGTGACCTCATATGTGTTTCTAACTGTAGGGGGGCGGGGCTGGACGTGTGACATCATTGATCGTCTTTCCCTATATCAGGGAACAGACGATCAATGACACTGCCACAGTGAAGAACAGAGAAGGTGTGTTTACACACACCTCTCCCCATTCTTCAGCTCCGGTGACCGATCGAGGGACACCGGCGGCGATCAGGTCCGCGGGTCCAGCGGGTGCGGTCACGGAGCTTAGGGCCAAAATTAAAGCTAGCAAAGGGCCACATCTGGCCCTCGGGCCACAGTTTGGAGACCCCTGCTCTGGATCAACTGTAAGTAAAGGATTGTGTATATGGGATCGTATGATTTTTTTATATTTTTGGGTTGAACTGCATGGACTTGTGTCTTATTTCAACCTGACAAACTATGTAACTATGAAGCTCGGGCCAAACCGTTTTCCCAACTCCAGTGACAAGATGTTTTTTTTTCTTGAAGAATTCTCCCTAAAGAGTCCTTTAATTTCAACAACATAAGTTTATATGTGTGTTTAATGTATTTTATGTATGTTGTCTACCTGTAAAAGCCTTTTTAACGTAAATGGGTGCCGCCATCTTGGAAGTGATTTTAGCAGCCCCAACAGACTTTGTTATTACTACAAGTGACACTCTATAGTATTTACCATTATTCCATCCCTGAAAGCAACATAAAACATTATGTAAGAAGGTGTGGGGAGGGGCAGAGGAGCTGGGCCTGCACAGACAGTAACCAGACACTCCCAGAAAAGTCTATAATGTGAAAGTGGAAGGTGCTTTTCCTAGACAACTGAATAGTCAAATGTGCTAGCAAGTTCAAAGGTGCAATAAACATTCATTACAAAAAAAATTCTACGCATTTAGCACAGTGGCTTGGTAGCATATGGGTCCCCAGTCAGGACACTATTTGCATGGAGTATTCATTTTCTTCCTGTGCTTGTGTGGGTTTCCTCCCACACTCCAAAGACATGGTGGTAGGTTATTTGGCCCTAGTATGCTATTCTACAAAGAGCATCCAGGGCAGCTGCCTCATTATCGGCCCCAGCAGCAGATAAAGCGTCCTCAGGGAGAAGAGTGCTTTAGAAATATAAAAAATAATAATAAAAAAAATTACCTCCAAGCTGAAAACCCTCTTTAACTATTTCCCGCCCGCTGTATAGTAAAATGACATTGGGGCAGCTCTCGTTCTGATATGACGTCATATGACGGCTCCCCAGAGCAGCCGCTCTTGAGAGCCCTTGGGGGCGCGCAGCATGTTGATCATGGCTGCACAGCGTGATGATCGCGGGTTTCTAGGACACAGCGCAACCCCAATCTTGGTAAAGAGTCGATGACGGCTCTTTACCGATGTCCCAGTCTGTGTCCAATCAAAGCCGGTCACATGTAAACAAGGAAGTACCGTATATACTTGAGTATAAGCCGACCCAAATATAAGCCGAGGCACCAAATTTTACCACAAAAAAATGGGAAAACTTATTGACTCGAGTATAAGCCTGTGTGTCCATCGGCATGCCTCACTGTGCCTCACTTTGCCTCACTGTGTCCATGTGCATGCCTCACTGTGCCCATGCCTCACTGTGTCCATGCTTCACTGTGGCAATGCCTCACTGTGCCCAAGCCTCACTGTGTCCATGCCTCACTGTGCCCATGCCTCACTGTGTCCATGCTTCACTGTGTCCATGCCTCACTGTGCCCAAGCCTCACTGTGTCCATGCCTCACTGTGCCCATGCCTCACTGTGCAATGCCTCACTGTGCCCATACCTCACTATGTCCATGACTAGACTGACGTTTAACATGGGAGTCTATGCAAGCTTTGCACACTTGTAGAGGAGAAATGGGAAATGGGGCTACATGTGTGCCAAGTTCCGGGTTCCTACGAGAAAACAAAAAAGAAAATATTTGGACAGCTACACTCCTGAAAAAGATTCCTGAATTGTCCTTTAGTGTTACAATGGAATACACTACAATCCACAGCAAAAGGTGAAAACGGGATACACAGCTGACATTTCGCACTGATACTCAGTGCTTACTCAAAGCTGTGGAATGTGCTTCGACCGGCCGGTACCGGGTCCCCAAATTCACTGGAAAAATGACCGTTTAACATTGGAGTCTATGGAAGGGGTGCCCGGCTTTGAAAAATCGGTGCTCCCCGGCCGTAGGTCCCCTGGACAACAAACTTTGCACACTTTTAGAGGAAGAGTGGGGCGACATGTGTGCCAAGTTTGGGGTCCAGGGGGCCTTTTGTGCAAACCAATCAATAAACGCTTATTGCGATTTTTTTTACCAAAAATAAAGAGAAGAATACGTATCGGCCTAAACTGAGGGAAAAAAATGTTTTTTATATATTTTTGGGGGATATTTATTATAGCAAAAAGTAAAAAATATAGATTTTTTTTCAAAATTGTTGCTCTATTTTTGTTTATAGCGCAAAAAACGCAGAGGTGATCAAATACCACCAAAAGACAGCTCCATTTGTGGGAAAAAAGGGATGCCAATTTTGTTAGGGAGACACGTCGCACAACCATGCAATTGTCAGTTAAAGCGACGCAGTGTGGAATCGCAAAAAGGGGCAAGGTCCTTAACCTGCATAATGGTGTGGGTCTTAAGTGGTTAAATACCACCAAAAGAAATCTCTATTTGTGTAAAAAAAGTGATACAAATTTATTTTCGGTACAGTGCTGTATGACAGCACAAATGTCGTTCAAGGTGTGAGGGCGCTGAAAGCTGAAAATTGGCCTGGGCAGGAAAGAGATAAAAGTGCCCAGTATGCAAGTGGTTAAACGTGTTGGTTTATATAACTCTTATTCCTTACCATTCGAAGCATGTTGCCAGCTGATGGTGTTACATTACTTCTGTATTCATTGTGAATTTTTACTATCTCGTCCTGTACTTTCTTTTTACGTGTTGATAAAATGTCACATGGCACAATATCATCTGGGTAGATGACCTGAAACATAAAAAAGAATCTGCTTAGTTATATATGTTCAGAGGCATCACCTGCATATATAATGAGAGTTTATTTTTTTGATTTTTTTCATTTTACAGATAGGAAATGCAGTAGGAGGAGTGAGGAGTGGCATTCACCCAGTAGGATGGGTGAGATTACAAGGGTAGGGAGAACAGAGTGGGCAACTGAACATAAACACTAAGGGGAAGAAAGAACAACATTTTCAAAAATTGGCAGGCATTTTAGGCACAACAGGAGGCAGAGAAATGTAAAATCAAAGAATTGTATTGGAAACGCTAAAATATCATTTTATATAAAAACATTACCCCTAAATAAGGGAACCTGGATCGCGATACAATACCTAACTCCAGAATGGACTAGGGCTATCCTAACATCTATATATGACATTGACAATACAAACAATACATTGCTTGAAAATAGGTGCCCAGATGTTGCTCCAAATCCAGGCTGTGAATGCATTTCGCTAAAGATGTTGCTTCTTCAGGACACTCTCATACCTCCTGATGGGCATGATAACATCACTAGGCCCTGCCCTGACGTGTTTTGTAACGGTCACATGAATGAGTCACATGACTGTGACAAAATGCGTCAGTGCAGGGCCTACAGGCATCAACATGTCCATCAGGAATTATTGGCAGACCATGCTATAAGTCTCAGCCTTAAAGGGACCTTTACCTATATCTGCACAATTGCGATTTAAGTGGTGCACTACTTATCTAGTATGCTTCCCTTCTGTGTGTAATATATAATATATTTTTTAATAAAGATTGGATTTTAACGATAATTCGCCCCCTTTTTTTTTCTTTCTGAGCTAAGGTGAAATTTACCACTGAAAAGATAATATCTCCTAACTGCCAAATAGAACATTGCAAAGAGGGAGTAGGGTTCCCTTGGAGTGAATCCCCTTAAAGGGTATTGCGCATTTGACCTATTTTTTTATTTTTATTTAAATAGGTCCATTTACAAAGGTGAGGGTGGTGTGTCAATTAGTGGTGGGACCCATTGCTGTTTTTTTGCACGTTACTTTAATATTACAAGAGCACCTAAGTGGAGTATAGTTAACCACTTCAGCCCCGAACCATTTTGGTGGTCAATGACCGGCAGGGGTCAAGTCCTGGGGAAAAAGTTTGGGAACTCCCACCCAAGATCCACTACCCCACCAAAAAAAAAAAATTATACGCTCATATGCATAATTACTAAACCACAACTTTAACCAAGTTCTTTCTAAATCCCGCGATAGCTCGCGGCAGACCTCCGCAATGTCTCCTGGGAACAATGACAAAAGCTCCCAGGAGACATTGCGGCATCGAGGAAGTGACGAAATACCCGATGAATCCATATACAGGAAGCGGCCAGTAACATAAAGGATTACTAAGGTTCGCCTGCCCCTGACAGTGACTCGAGCTGGGCATCGCTGCATAGTGAAGGATTGGCTCGGGCGGCTCGGCTGCTCAAGTCCTGCAAAGGGAACTGCGTTCCTGCTGTGAAAAAAGTGCAGGAACTCCGTTCCCATGCGTTCCCGCAGGACTTGAGCCCTGATGACCGGGCCACTTTTTGCGATTCGGCACTGCGTCGCTTTAACCGACAATTGCGCGATCGTGCGACGTGGCTTCCAATCAAAATTGATGTCCTTTCTTTTGGTGGTATTTGATCACCTCTGCTATTTTTATTTTTTGCGTACATTTTGAAAAAAATTCAATATTTTTTACTTTTTGCTATAATAAATATACGTATTCTTCTACATATTTTTGGTAAAAAAATCTCAATAAGCGTATATTGATTGGTTTGCGCAAAAGTTATAGCGTCTACAAAATAAGGGACTGTTTTATGGCATTTTTATTAATATTTTTTTGTTTACTAGTTATGGCGGCGATCAGTGATTTTTATTGGAACTGCGACATTATGGTGGACACATCGGACACTTTTTACACCATTTTGGGACCATTGTCATTTTTACAGCGATCAGGGCTATAAAAATGCACTGATTACTGTATAAATTACACTGGCAGTGAAGGGGTTAACCACTAGGTGGCTCTGCAGGGGTTAAGCGTTCCCTAGGAAGTGATTCTTACTGTTAGGGGGCGTGGCTACACGTGACGATCACGGGGAACGATCATCAGTGACAGCGTCACTAGGCAGAATAGGGTGGCAGATTTAAAGGGACGTACCTGTACGCCAATCTGCCTGCCCGTGCCATTCTGTCGACATAAATAGTCGTGCGGCGGTCGGCAAACGGTTAAAGAGACATTCACTTTGGACCTTTTATTTCACACTGGAAGGTTTACATCTATGTTGATCATATATTTTGTTTTGTTATTAATGATGGTGTTTTGATATCACACACAGGAATCTATTGCCTCGTACACACGATCAGTCCATCCGATGAGAACGGTCTGATGGACCGTTCACGTCGGTTAACTTATGAAGCTGACTGATGGTCAGTCGTGCCTACACACCATCGGTTAAAAAAACGATTGTGTCAGAACGCGGTGACGTAAAACACAACGACGTGCTGAAAAAAGTTCAATGCTTCCAAGCATGTGTCGACTTGATTCTGAGCATGCCTGGATTTTTAACCGATGGTTGTGCCTACTAACGATCGTTTTTTTTCCATCGGTTAGGAATCCATCAGTTAAATTTAAAGCAAGTTGGCTTTTTTTTAACCGATGATTAAATAACCTATGGGGCCCACACACGATCGTTTTCGACCGATGTAAACGGTCCATCAGACCGTTGTCCTCTGTTTAACCTATCGTGTGTACGAGGCCTTAGACTACATATGCAAAGTAATTGATGCATTTGTTATGCCTTGTTTTTCATGCATACTTTGATGGCTTATTGCAGCCACACATGTTAGTAACACCAGGAGATTGCAGTTGCATTTCATATTATTAACACCATATTTCATATGATTAGTTATCAATGTATTTGGCATGTGTTACTTTGTCATTCACATTTAATGGTTTATGGCAGTCACATTTTATATTATTATTACCAGAAGATACAGTGCCTTGAAAAAGTATTCATACCCCTTGAAATTTTCCACATTTTGTCATGTTACAACCAAAAATGTTAATGTATTTTATTGGATTTGTATGTAATAGACCAACACAAAGTGGCACATACAGTAATTGTGAAGTGGAAGGAAAATGATAAATGGTTTTCTAAATGTTTTACAAATAAATATCTGAAAAGTGTGGCGTATTCTACCCCCCCTGAATCAATACAGAGCCTTGAAAAAGTATTCATACACCTTGAAATGTTCCACATTTTGTCATATTACAACCAAAAACGTAAATATATTTTATTGGGATTTTATGTAATAGACTAACACAAAGTGGGACATAATTGTGAAGTGGGAGGAAATTATAAATGTTTTTCAAAATTCTTTACCACCAAATATGTGAAAAGTGTGATGTGCATCTATATTCAGCCCCCCCTCAATACTTTGTAGAACCATCTTTCATTGCAATTACAGCTGCTAGTCTTCTAGAAAGTGACATATTTGTGCATTCTTCTTTGCAAAATAGCTCAAGCTCTGTCATATTGGATGGAGAGTGTCTCTAAACAGCAATTTTCAAGTCTTGCCACAGATTCTCAATTAGATTTAGGTCTGGATTTTAACTGGGCCATTCTAACACATGAATACACTTTGATTTAAGCCATTCCACTGTAGCTCTGGCTGTATGTTTAGGGTTGTTGTCCTGCTGGAAGGTGAAGGAGTCTCAAGTCTCTTGCAGACTTTAACAGGTTTTCTTCTAAAATTGCCCTTTATTTGGGTCCATCCATCTTCCCATTAACTCTGACCAGAGTCCCTGTCCCTGCTGAAGAAAAGCATCCTGCCACCACCATGTTTCACGGTGGGGATGGTGTGTTCAGGGGGATGTGCAGTTAGTTTTCTGCCACACAAAGTGTTTTGCTTTTAGGCCAACAAGTTAAATTTTGGTCTCCTCTGACTAGAGCACCTTCTTCCACATGTTTGCTGTGTCCCCCACATGGCTTCTCACAAACTGCAAATGGGACTTCTTATGGCTTTCTTTCAACAATGGCTTTCTCATTGTCACTCTTCAATAAAGGCCAGATTTGTGGAGTGCACAACTAATAGCTGTCCTGTGGACAGATTCTCCCACGTGAGCTGTAGATCTCTGCAGCTCCTCCAGAGTTACCATGGGCCTCTTGGCTGCTTCTCTCATTAATGCACTCCTTGCCCGGCCTGTCAGTTTGGGTGGACGGCCATGTTTTGGTCACTGTCACTGATGGCTGTTCCCTGTGATCGGGAATGGTCATCAGTGACGTGTCATGTGTAGCCACGCCCCCTAACAATAAGAATCACTCCCTAGTACTGACTTAACCCCTGCAGTGCCACCTAGTGGTTAACCCCTTCACTGCCAGTGTCATTTTTACAGTAATCAGTGCATTTTTATAGCACTGAACGCTGTAAAAATGACAATGGTCCCAAAAATGTATCAAAATGTGCTCGCCATAATGTCGCAGTCACAATAAAAATCGCTGATTTTCCAAAAATATGTAGAAGAATGCGTATAAGCCTAAACTGAGGAGAATTTTTTTTTATATATATATATATATTTTTTCTGTCGGGAAAACTGCCAAGGAGCATACACATTGCCAGTTTTCCCGGCCAAACGCTGTCATGGCAGTTTTGCCAATTGGAAAACTGGTTGTGTGTAGGGATGAGCCGAACACCCCCCAATTCGGTTCGCACCAGAACCTGCGAACACACCAAATGTTTTTGTGAACTTTAGAACCCCATTAAAGTCTATGGGACTCGAACATTTGACGGCAGGGTTCCCCTTAATATCCATACCAGACCTGAAGGGCCTGGTAATTGAATTTGGGGGGACCCCCATGCTTTTTTTTTTTTTATGAATGAATTCTCTCTGAATTGCCGGGAGCCGACAATTCATTATAGCTGCGAGTGATTTTTAAATGACTTTTTTTCTTTCAGAAATTACACTTTGTGCAGGGACAGTTCTAAGCACAGGAAACATGCGCTATTTCACATGCATACTTTACAACTCCCCCCCCAGGTACGAAATTTAAAGGAATATTTCACTTTTATTGTCTCACTTTAAGCATTATTAAATTCACTGCTCCCGAAAAAAACGTTAGTTTTTAAAACTTTTTTTGCATTGATACATGTCACCTGGGGCAGGACCCAGGTCCCCAAACACTTTTTAGGACAATAACTTGCATATTAGCCTTTAAAATTAGCACTTTAGATTTCTCCCATAGACTTTAACAGGGTGTTCCGCTGCTTTTCGAATTTGCCGCGAACACCCCAAATTGTTCGTTGTTCGCCAAACAGGCAATTTTCGAGTCGAACATGAGTTTGACTCGAACTCGAAGCTCATCCCTAGTCGTGTGTACGAGGCATGAGTCTAATCATCTGGACTTCTAGTGAAAGGTTGGAATTGAAGTGTTGAATGATCCTTTCGCTGATCTTGTACCAGTCTGTGTTTTTGTTTTCATGCCTGTGGATTCTTGATCAGTATATAGGTCCTTCATAAAAACAAGAAAATAATATATATTTTTTGAGAACATTCCATAAGTTCATTTGGTTTACACAATCTTTGCTGTAATCAGTCTTGACTTCCTTCCCGTATTTCTTGGCATTTTAAATAGGTGCTTCTGCACTAATGTCTCTATTTTCTTTGCAAAACAGACTCCGAATTCAAAGAATGCTTATGCTGCATTGGGCTCCAACCTGGTTCCTGAACACCAGTTATGACAATAGTAGGACTGTCACTTGGCTGCAGGTCACTTCCCAGGTTTCCTCTGCCTCTACCTCCACAACAGTTCTAGTCTGTGGTAAAGAATCTTTATCATAATCTTGTTAGTGTCTGATATCAACAAACATGTTCAATATTTTGTGCAGTCTTTCAGGTGGCATTGGAAAATAAACAGATTTCTTCCAAAATAATAGTAATTGAGAAGTTTTCTGGATATGTTGGCATTCATTTATCAGCACTTTGAATGATTCTTCTTCATCAGTAATTCTGATGCAATGGTATCAGTTCTCGAGACCCTGCTATTTGGCAGTGATCTCAATGCCAGAGCCAAAGCTCTTTTGTATAGCTGGTCTCAAAAAATGTGCCCTGGCTATACATTTTTGTTTTCTATAGATCTTCTATGTATTCCTTAGACCCTTGTTTAATTTTAGTTCCATCTGAGATGATTTTCCATGGACATCTTTGGGCAAACATACTTGAGGCTCTAATTTCTCTTTGATTTTTCTTGGTTTTCCACATTTGTTTCCATCTTTGAACATGTAATAAATGTTTTGTAATATTGGTTTTCATCCTTGCTGGCAGAATCATTTATTTTGCCAGAAGTATTTTTTTTTTCGATGTTACATTTTTATTCTGCTTTGTGCAGTACTGTATATCTGCATCTTCTACTGTATCATCCACTTCAAATTCTTGGTCTTTTTTTCCCATGTTTTTCTCTTATTAATTCTTGATGACGTCTTTAAATTCTATCCAAGGTTCACCCGGTTCTCTTTCACTTACAGTAAAACCTTGGTTTGAGAGTAACTTGGTTTGAGAGCATTTTGCAAAACAAGCAACATTTTTTAATAGCAATGTCTTGATATACAAGTAGTGTCATGTCACGTCACAACTGAGCATAAAAAAGAAGAGAGGCATCTCTAAGGCTGGATTCACACCTATGCATTTTTAGTGCTTTTTGCATTTCGCAGATTTTGTACTACAGTCCACTTAACATAGTTTCTTATGGGTCATGTTCTGTAGTGCGAAACTGGAAAATGCAAAAAGTAATAAAAATGCATAGGTGTGAATCCAGCATAAGTGTAGCAATATTGTTAGATTTTTGGTTACGACATTTAGCAACTCGCATGGTTGATGATTAAAACAGGCACATCTAAGTATGCAGGCATCCGGGGTAAAGCTGTCCACATAGACCTTCCTCCGCACTGCTATTGACGTCGTCCCTTCCACAAGCTTTCAGATTGCTCTACTGCAGGGTAGTCTTCCTGGTCACGATTGCAGACTGACAGTGGTGAGAGTCGAAATATATTAGTAAATATTTGTTTTTGTGTTACCATGACCATGTTGCCTTATTTCTTATTTCCTATCTTGGCGTTCTGGTTTTCCATCACTATAATTGTGTATCACCCTCCTAGCTAGGTGCTAGGATTAGATAGATTGACTTAGTGTTGGCTCAATGTGTTTTGTGGATCTGTGTTTTGGATACGTGAACATAGCTTGTCACACGTCAATCAGTGCAACATTTGTGTTAGGTAAATTTAGCTTGCTCACTATATTCAGTGTAGCTGCATTTGACTAGTTAGGTCTGCTGCTGCTAGTTGGTTAATATTTATACAGCCCTGGCGGCATGCTGGGTAACTTTATATATTCTTTGAGCACACTGGGCTCTGGGTCTTTTCCTGGAGAGGATCAGACCAGCCTGGAGGACTTGCTGCCCTCCAGGGAAATGCTGCCATGTGCTTGCTGTCTGCGAAGGAGGGGCCTGAGGGCCTGGATGCTGGGACCCTAGAGAGCTGACAGAGGGGCTGTCTGCTGAAGTTCTGGTCAGGTATCACATGAGATAGGCATCACGTGGAGGTTGAAAAGAGGCAACCAGCTAACCTTGGGCCTTGTGTGAGTGCAGACAGTTCTGGGAGATCTTAGAGACTTTTGGGCTGCTGCCACCCGACTGGTGCTAGAGAGTTAGCTGTGAGTCTGTTAAAGGGGACATCGGCTGGTGGCCTGCAGAGCTTAGTCCACCCAGTCTTCTATGAAGGGACTCTGCTTTTGTGAGAAAGGAGTTTGCATTTGACTACTACTTCAAAGCTAAGTCCACTGTTTGTTGCAAGAATGGACTTTATTACAGCTTTTTCCAGAGAGAATATCTAGTCCTCAAGTTGTACATAGTTCATGTTTTTGGAGTATCCCACTCAATTCCCTCAACTCTATGCAAGTTCTCCAAAAATAAAAAGAGCAAAAACATTATCCTTAGACTGGGTATTGAAGAAATGTGTGACTGCAGAGCTTGTGTGTCTGGCAGTAGGGCAAAACATCTGTGGCAGAACTTGGGCAATATTCCTGCAGCTCCTATGGGAGTAGCACTATAAAAGTATCTTGCTTACAAGGCTTTGTGGCTCTCAGCTATGGTTTGATTTAAAAAAAAAAAATACTTGCTTTTTTAATCTGCATTAGCTGTTTGGAAAATAAAACTATATAACTGTGATATTAAATGAGTGTTCCCAGAATCGAATTGATATTAGTCGATCTGTTTAGATTCATGGCAATTATATCCAACAACAGTCTTCAGTCTTGGTAATATCTGACTATGCAAACCACGTCATTTCTTCTTTGATTTAATGACCAGAATAGTCGATTTTA
The DNA here is from genome assembly GCF_905171775.1 of Rana temporaria. Lineage (NCBI taxonomy): Eukaryota > Metazoa > Chordata > Amphibia > Anura > Ranidae > Rana > Rana temporaria. The sequence goes on from NC_053492.1 coordinate 49,993,290, forward strand.
TGTTCTTTTTACTGAAAGTGTCCTAAGTCACAATATGCTCATCCGTCATTGTCCATGGAAAGCTATAACTCATTATAGTAGTGCAGAATTGGGGTGTTGACTTTGGGCATCCCGACGCTCACTCCCCTTCCCCTTATCCTACCTCTCTCTCCCATCCTCCTACTGTTGACATCTTTTCTTTCTCTTTTCTTCTTTCTTATTTCCTTGTTGCAGATTTTGTTGTTGATTCAGACTTGATGTCTGGACCTGCTTATTGTTTTGCAGCCTGTAGAGATATTACCTGGCTCATCGATCCCTACTCTTATTTACAGGCTACACGTTTTGTTTATTATTAAGCAATATACTGTATATTGTTGGATGTTTTTACATTATCATCAGCTGTCTACTATCTTCTTGACGATTTCAAAAAGTTCTCATATGTCATGTTTTGTACCTTTTAAATGTTTTCAATAAAAACCTATTGAAAATGAAAGTATCCTAAGCCAGTCCAGTTAAAGTCTAAATTGTAAGTTGACCTTACCCTGGACCCCCTCCCCATCCCACTGGATCCTGCTGTACCAGATTGCTGCGATCCCCCGCTGTCAGACACCAAAAAGCTGCTTCACTGGTCCAGAGATTTGAAAGTCCTGCTGCTTAATCTTGTGTCTGTATTGCTTAGCCAGTACAAATTACAGTGATTCTAATTGGTCAACACCATCACATGGGTGACACTGACCAATCAGAAACCATCTAGCTCATACTGCCAGCATTGTGAGGAGAGGAGAGAAAAACACCAGGATTTTCAAATCCCCAAATCGGTGAAGCTCATGCTCCATGCTCAAGCTCATGATCAGGACATTCCATCTTCCTCTAAAGAGTCTGTTTTTATAGCTTTTTTTTCCTCATATGGCAACATCACTGTCTAGATCAGTGGTCTCCAAACTCTAGCCTGAGAGCCGGATGTGGCCCCTTACTTGCCTTTATGTGGCTCTTTGTGCACTATCCCTCCCACTGATACGAGACCCTATTCTGCCATCTGACACCGACAATGGAGCACCATTTCTCCCGCTGACAACACTAATGGGGCACTATTCCTCCCTATGATACCAACAATGGGGCACTATTTCTCACCCTAATATCAGATGTTTACTCCCACTGATGCCAGGAAGATTTCCACTCCCGCTGGCCTAAGTCCAGCCCTCCAAAAGTCTGAAGGACAATAATCCAGCCCTTTGTTTAGAATGTTTAAAGACCCCTGGTCTAGATGACCAAAAACTTTTAGTCCAGTTGCATAATTTACACTAGCTTTACTATGAGTAATCCTAGATTACTAGAATAATATCCAAGACAGATATTGGTGACTTCTCCTAATTGTGTGCCTCCAAAGACCCAATAATCAGTTATCTACACTCACCTGCCACTTTAAACCTGTTTGATTACTTGGTAACACAAATTTCTAATCAGCCAAATACCAGGGAACAACTCAATGCATTTAGCCATCTATATGTGGTGAAGATGATTTGCTGAAGTTCAGCAACTGAGCATCAGAATGGGGAAGAATGGGGATTTAAGTGACTTTGAACCTGGCATGGTTGTTTGTGCCAGACAGGCTGGTCTGAGTAATGAGTAAACTGCTGATCTACTGGGATTTTCAAACACAACCATCTCTAGGGTTTATAGAAAATGGTCCAAAAAAGACAAAATATCCAGTGACGGTTGTGGCTACAATTCGTACAAGCTCACCAAAATTACACAATAGAACATTGAAAAAACGTTGCCTAGTCTGATGAGTCTTGATTTCAGCTGCGACATTCAGATGATAGGGTCAGACGTAAACAACATGAAAGCATGGATCTATACTGCTTTGTAGACATGTGCATTCGTTTTCGTCCAAATGCATTTTTGTCCGAATTTCAGGTATTTTCGTTATCGTTTTAACAAACGAAAACGAACGCACAGAATACGAAAACCGAAAGATCCGACATAAACAAATGCTTTATTTTCGTTGGTCGAATGTGCCTAACCTTAACTCTATTAGTCCAAGATTATTCTACATAGGGAGAAAAGATTTGACATTATAGAGAGAAAAGATTCAACATTATAGAGAGAAAAGATTTGACATTATAGAGCAGGGATATGCAATTAGCGGACCTCCAGCTGTTGCATAACTACAATTCCCATGAGGCATAGCAAGACTCTGACAGCTACAAGCATGACACCCAGAGGCAGAGGCATGATGGGACTTGTAGTTTTGCAACAGCTGGAGGTCCACTAATTGCACATCCCTGTTATAGAGAGAAAAAATCGCTGCTGGAATTGGGTGGGGGAAGTAAAAATAAATAATGATGTTATTGGCTGATTGTAACCAAAGAGGAGGAGCAGTAAAATAGCTAGAACTAACTTGAAAATTCAACATGAACGACGAAGATTCGACAAAGCATCGAAAAACATACAAACGTCAAATCTGTCATTGAAGGCTTATGGTGTCTGTTGATAGTTCTAAGAAGATTCAACGGAGCAGCTAAACTTTACGACGATGCAATCGTACATTTCCGGTCAAATGCTCGGCCCATAGGCTATAGAAAAATTCTAATGTTGGTTGACTAGTAATAATAATTAATAAATATAATTATTACTAGTGTCATACAACATTAGAATTCTACTATAGCTTGTAGGTGGAACATTCGACTGGAAAATTATGATTGCAGTATCGTACAGTTTCGCTGCTCCGTCAAATCTTCTTTGAACAATCAACAGACACCATAAGCCTTCAATGACAGATTCAACCTTAATTCGTTCGGATTTACAAACAAATGCAATTTCCAACGAAAAACAAAATAAATAAAAACAAATTTCGGGAGTAACTAAATAAATGTATTTTTCGGACGAAAACGAAATTCCGAAACAAAATATTTCAGTGTTCACATGTCTTCTGCCTTGTGTCAACGGTTCAGGCTTGTGGTGGTGGTGTCATGGTGTGGGAGATATTTTCTTGACACACTTTGGGTCCCTTAGTACCAACTGAGCAATGTTTAAAAACCACTAGACATGTGCACTGCTGAAAATTTTGTTTCATTTTTTTTTTTTTTTTATGTTTATCAGGTCATTCGTTAGGATTGCAATTCATAAATTCGTAATTTCGTAAAATTCAAAAATATCTAGGGCACAGTTGGCTGCATATGATGGGCACAGTTGGCTGCATATTATGAGCACAGTTGGCTGCATATGATGGGCACAGGTGGTTGCATTTGCTGGGCACAGTTGGCTGCGTATGATGGGCACAGTGCCTGCAATTGATGGCACAGTGAGGCTGCAATAGATTTTTTTGTTTCAGTATTTTTCAGAATTTTTCAGTTCGCGCCCCCCAAAAATTTTGAGCTCCAGCCGCTACTGGGTACAAATTTTATTTAAAGCGTATGTAAAGCCAAAACAATTTTCAATTTGGGTAGAATGTGGAAGAGTTAGAATACGTGAGATATTATTTTTGTCTATTTCCTCACTGGGGAAATCAACCATCACTATCTGTCCTGGTAAGCATTGTGTACAGTACAGAAAGTTATGGGCAACAATCATTTTTGAGCTGTCACAGGAACTGCAATAGAACAGAGTTCCAAATCCCCCCTCCTAGCACAAATCCTCTACCCCTCAATTTTTTCCGCTGAGCAAAACCACCCCCCACACCTTCCAAACTTCCCTCTCCCAGCACAAACTCCCCTCATGTCCCCTCTCTTAGCAATAATACCCCCCGCAAACTTCCCTTTCTAACACAAATCCCCCAATCACTAATAGCATTGATCCACCCCCCTCTCTTAATCACCCCTTCTAGCAAAAATCCCCACTGTGCCCAGGGCAGCCGTCTTTAATAACCAGATGATCACTATAGGAAAGACTGACATATGAATATGAAATCAAATTATCAAAACATAGGAAACAGACAAAAAAAAAAATGTAAAGTTAAAGTTACAATAATATCTCACTGTATGATTTTCTTGGTATTGTACAGAAGTGGCTAACCATTGCCCTTTTTGAGCAATGTGTGTTGATGGATTTGCTGTTGTCATTGCTGTTGTGATCATTAGCCATTGACATTGTCCTCTATTGTTGCTTTCCAATATAATGATAATAATGTAATGACATCACACCATATTTCCTTTATACCTTGTGCTAGTAAATGTGAACAATGTTAACATACATTATCGCGTTCTTCTGTTTCATGATCCTCGTTACTTCCCTTATCCACCTGTGACTCTGATGTTTTCTGTAAGAGAAAGATAGGTTTATTATTGTTTACAAACATTTTATTACAAATATTAAAGGCTTTATCTAAGAATTAGTTCTTTAGAACTAAAATTTAAGCCCTCATGCCCACAAACGTTTTTACAGCCACTTTTATGAGCGTTTTTTTCCGCTTAAAAACGCTGCTCCATGTTAGCCTATGGCCTCATGCCCACCATGACGTTTTTGAGCTGTAAATGGCATAGGCGTTTTTAAGCTGCAAAAAAACCCAGAACCAGTGTGTTAGAGCTGTAAAGACGTCAGACCCACGTTTTTTAAAACGTCCATGGGCATGAGGCCTTAAAGCTGGAGTTCACCCATAAAACAATTTTTCCCCTTAGATGGATGCTCGTTTTGTCTAGGGGAATCGGCTAGTTGTTTTAAAATATGAGCCGTACTTACCGTTTTCGAGATGCATCTTCTCCGTCGCTTCCGGGTATGGGTCTTCGGGAGCGGGCGTTCCTTCTTGATTGACAGTCTTCCGAGAGGCTTCCGACGGTCGCATCCATCGCGTCACTAGTAGCCGAAAGAAGCCGAGCGTCGGTGCGGCTCTATACTGTGCCTGCGCACCGACGTTCGGCTTCTTTCGGAAAATCGTGACGCGATGGATGCGACCGTCGGAAGCCTCTCAGAAGACTGTCAATCAAAATATGAACGCCCAGTCCCGCAGCCCATACCCGGAAGCGGCGGAGAAGATGCATCTCGTAAACGGTAGGTACAGCTCATATTTTAAAACAACTAGCCGATTCCCCTAGACAAAACGAGCATCCATCTAAGGGGAAAAAGTGTTATGTACGGGTGAACCCCCGCTTTAAGCTGAACTCCAGTCAAACAGCTAAATGCACAGATGTAATACATATAAGAAACTTTTTTTTTCTATCAAAGGATTTATTTTTCTGTTCATATATTTTCTGTTCCATCCAGTCCTGAGATATACATAGCTTTTCCACATAGCACAGCAAGGTGGATTACTTCACAGTTAAAGCATAAATATATTTCCCCGCTCTCCGGCAATGTAATGTCCGCAAGCGCCCACACCCACACTGACATCTTCTCACAGGTCTCATCTGGGTTTCAAATTATGGGAACACTTGATTGGCCTGGCCAGGATAATGAGAAACTGAATTTCAAAAGAGCCAACTACCCTAAACTACGAACCTTGCTAGAAGGCATAAATTGGGATAAAATCTTAGGCACAAAGAACATGGAGGAGAGATAAGTTTGCTTTAAGAGCATATTAAATAATGCCTGTGCATTCCATTGGGTAATTCCAATGGGTAATGTCTGTGCAATGATGATGTGCAGAAGCGAACACGCATGAAAGTCCCGCCCATATATGTAAACGCCGTTTAAACCCCACATGTGAGGTATCTTCGGGTGCGTTAGAGCTTATGCAACAATTCTAGCACTAGACCCCCTCTGTAACTCGAAAATAGTAACCTGTAAAAAATGTTTAAAGCGTCAACTATGGAGATTTTTAAGTACCGAAGTTTGGTGCCATTCCATGAGTGTGCGAAATTTTAAAGTGTGACATGTTAGGTATCGTTTTACTCGGCGTAACATCATATTTCACATTATACAAACAAATTGGGTTAACTTCACTGTTTTGTTACTTTTTAATTCATGAAACTGAAAATTCCCTAAAAAAGGCGCTTAAAAAATGATTGCGCAAATACCGTGCGAGAAAAAAAGTTGCAATGACCGCCATTTAATTACCTAGGGTGTCTGCTAAAAAATATATATATATAATGTTTGGGGGTTCTGATTAATTTTCTAGCAACATTTTTTGATTTTTACATGAAGGAGAGTGCCAAAGGAAGTGCCAAAATAGGCCCGGGTGCAATTAGGGCAGCAAATATAGAACACGAATGACACAGGAGAGGAGGAGAGTAAGAAAAATCCCAAGAAATTATTTTAATATAAAAACAGTAAAAAAGGGAGGACAGACCATATTGGCCCCATAAAGAATGAGGAAGGACATCTGGTTACAAAGGATGGGGAGATGGCGAAGGCATTGGTTTTATTCTTCTCCTCAGTCTTCACAAGGGAATTGGGGGCTTCAGTAACCACAACTGCAGTGTTTACCCTCATAACACAGCACAGGAAGCACCTCCATGGTTATCAGTGGACAGAATTAGAATTAGACTTGGGACACTTAACATTAATAAATCACCGGGACCAGATGGCTTACACCCGAGGGTACTTAGGGAACTCAGTCAAGTAATTGCCAGACCATTGTTCCTAATTTTTACCGACAGTCTATTGACTGGAATGGTACCAGCTGATTGGAGAAAAGCCAATGTAGCACCAATATTTAAAAAATACATCCCTGGGAAATACAGACCAGTTAGCCTAACGTCAATAGTATGCAAGGGACTATATACAAGATTTTAGTAATGAAATCGGTATCATTAGCAGTAATCAGCAGGGATTCATGAAGAATCGTTCTTGCCAAACCAATCTATTAACCTTCTATGAGGAGGTGAGTTGCCATCTAGATAAAGGAAGTCCCGTAGATGTCGTGTATCTGAAAAGCATTTGGCACAGTTTCCCATAAACATTTATGCCGCGTACACATGATTGGAATTTCCGATGAAAAAAGTCAGATGGACTTTTTTCATCGGAAATTCCAATTGTGTGTGGGCCCCATCGGAATTTTTCCCGTTTGTGTTTAGAAATAGAACATGTTTTTTTTTTTTTTCGTCTGTGTGCAACCCTCGATGGAGAAAAAACCCATGCATGCTCAGAATCAAGTCGACGCATGCTCAGAAGCATTGAAATTCATTTTTCTCAGCTCGCCGTAGTGTTTTACGTCACTGCGTTTTGGACGGTCAGAATTTAGTCTGATAGTGTATATGCAAGATTGATGGAAGTCAGCTTCATCGGAATTCCAACAAAAAATTCCATCGGATTTTATTTCATCGGAAATTCCGATCGCGTGTACGCGGCTTTACTGTACAAAATAAAGTCAGTTGTTATGGACCATAGGGTGAGTACATGGATTGAAAACCGGCTACAAGGGCGAGTTAAGAGGGTGGTGATAAATGGGGAGTACTCAGAATGATCAGAGGTGGGTAGTGAGGTCCCCCAGGGTTCTGTAATGGAACCAATCCTATTTAACCGGTTAAGACCCGCCCATATGCAGGTTAGGGACCTTGCCCCTTTTTGCGATTCGGCACTGCGTCGCGCGGTCGTGCGACGTGGCTCCCAAACAACATTGGCGTCCTTTTTTCGCACAAATAGAGCTTTCTTTTGGTAGTATTTGATCACCTCTGCGGTTTTTATTTTTTGCGCTATAAACAAAAATAGAGCGACAATTTTGAAAAAAATGCAATATTTTTTACTTTTTGCTATAATAAATAACCCCCAAAAAGATATAAAAAAAACATTTTTTTTCCTCAGTTTAGGGCGATACGTATTTTCCTACCTATTTTTGGTAAAAAAAAATCGCAATATGCGTTTATTGATTGGTTTACGCAAAATTTATAGCATTTACAAAATAGGGGATATTTTTATGGCATTTTTATCAATAATTTTTTTTTACTACTAATGACGGCGATCAGCGATTTTCTTCGCGACTGCGACATTATGGCGGACACATCGGACACTTTTGACACATTTTTGGGACCATTGTTATTTTCACAGCGAAAAGTGCTAGAAAGATGCACGGATTACTGTGAAAATGACAATGGCAGTGAAGGGGTTAACCACTAGGGGGCGCTGTATGGGGTTAAGTGTGACCTTGTGTGTTTCTAACTGAAGGGGGAAGGGGCTGGACGTGTGACGTCAGTGATCGTCGTTCCCTGTATCAGGGAACAGACAATCACTGACATTGCCACAAAGAAGAACGGGGATGGTTTGTTTACACATCTCCACGTTCTTTAGCTCCTGTGACCCGATTGCGGGACGCGGTCACGGAGCTTCAGGCCGGGTCGCGAGCGTGCCGGCGCGCTCGCGACCCGTGGCTGGGCTCTTAAAGGGGACAGATATATACGTCAATGTGCCTAGCTGTGCCATTCTGCCGACGTATATGGTTGTGCGGGAGTTGAGGCGGTCCTTAAAGCGGGAGTTCACTTGAAATTTTTTTTTTAAATCCAGAAGCTACCAATACAGCAGCTGCTGACTTACCTGTCCAAGTCGCCCGTGACGTCGGTAGCCGAAGTCGAGCGGTAGCTTGGCTCTCGGCTTCCCCCGCCGCCATCCTCGGTAAGGGAATCGGGAAGTGAAGTGCTCCGGCTTCACTGCCTGGTTCCCTACTGCGCATGCGTGAGTCGTGCTGTGCAGTTCCCACTGGTTCGCACCCCCTCCCCACTGAAAGGTGTCAAATGTGACACCGGAGGGGGGGGAGGGTTCCAAAAAGCGGAGGTTCACTTTTGGGGGAACCTACGCTTTAAGTGGTTAATTTGTTCATAAACGACCTGGAGGATGGGGTAAGCAGTGCAATCTCTGTATTTGCGAAGATAATAAAGCAGGACAATAACTTTTCCGCAGGACGTGGATACCTTGCAAGAAGATCTGAACAAATTAATGGGGCAACTACATGGCAAATTATGTTTAATGTAGAACATTTTTAAATAATGCATTTGGGTGGCAAAAATACACTAGGGCAGGGATATACAATTAACAGACCTTCAACTGTTGCAAAACTACAAGTCCCATCATGCCTCTGCCCCTAGGTGTCATGCTTGTGGCTGTCAGAGTCTTGCTATGCCTCATGGGACTTGTAGTTCTGAAACAGCTGGAGGTCCACCAATAGCATATCCCTGCACTAGGGGGAGAACCTCTGGGGGAATCTAAGATGGAAAAGGACCTGGGGGGTCCTAGCAGATGACAGGTTAAGCAATGGCATGCAATGCCAAGCTGCTGCTGACAAAGCAAACAGAATATTGACATGCATTAAAAAGGGGATTAACTCCAGAGATAAAGCGAGAATTCTCCCACTCTACAAGACTCTGGCCCGGCCGCACCTAGAGTATGCTGTGCAGTTCTGGGCTAGAGCTATCCCCAAAAAGACTTGCAGCTGTAATTGCAGAGAAAGGTGGTTCTACAAAGTATTGACTTAGGGGGGCTGAATACAAATGCACACCGCACTTTTCACATATTTATAAAAAAAAAATGAGAACCATTTATCAATTTTCCTTCCACTTCAATTCAATTACTGCAATTATGTGCCACTTTGTGTTGGTCTATCACATAAAATCCCAATAAAATAAATTTACGTTTTTAGTTGTAACATGACAAAATGTGGAAAATTTCAAGGGGTGTAAATACTTTTTCAAGGCATTGTACATAAAGTAGTTACATTGGTCCAAGCTGGACCACTGTAAGTATGTAATAAATACCCATGCCTGTAATTATTCTTTAATAATTGTTACCATATAGAACAAAAAAGGTGTAGCGCTAAATATATGTGAACAGAGAATAAATCTCAAAAACGTGAATACATAACACCAAAAGTGCTCAAAAGTCTGTGAATAAAAACCAAAAATAAATAAAATTCATTGGAATAATAAAGTCCCAGCACCCCAGATGACGATCTGTTGATCGAAACGCGTCGGAAAAAAAGGCTGATCCTACTGCTTATTTGATTACATGCCTGATTTTATCTGCTGAAATGTGAGTGTAAACTCAAAATCTTTTTTGCTGCTGAGTAAATCATTTTTACAGTTTTACACTATGTGGATCTTCGTTTTCTCTTTTATCCTTTTCTATACACTGAGTTTTTGAATTGATGATGTTGGCTCAAGCCTCTATCATTACTGGCTGATATTGGGATAACCTCTTCCTCCGGTATATCATATACTGAATCGCAGTGGAAATCACCTTCCTGCCTTCCATTCAAGACACCTCCGGAACCAGGACATCATCAATTTTAGCCTTTACCACCCATTAATGATATGCTTAATTGGGTCCACACATTCTGGTAAGCCTCCAAAAATAAAACATGTTCTATTTCTAAACACCGATGGAAAAAAGTCCAATGGGGCCCACACACGATCGGGATTTCCGATGAATAAAGTCTATCTGACTTTTTTCATTGGAAATTCCGATCGTGTGTACGCGCAGTTATCTTTATTGATACCCCACACATTCCAAGTCTGCTTCTACAGCTTCAGAATTTTATTTTCTCACATGGCAACATCACTGTCTAGATGACCAAAAATGTTTGATGTAATCATATCCTTTACATCAGCTGTACTATGAATATTCCCTCGCTATTCCTCAATAGTATGTTGAGTGTCTTATGCCCTGTCTGCTGGCATTATATTGACCTTCATTCTATTGTATCTATCTATATAGATTTAATGATAAAATACAGAATTGGTTTAACATTGCCTTCTTCCACACAGTTTGGGTTAATGTCTTTCCCATTGATTATACAACATCAGCATTGTCCTATATTGCTACCTAGTGTACATATTCACCAGCACACCATGGATCCACAATTACCATCCAAAGGTTTCTTTTATTGAAAGAGATCACATCACAGCGATAATTGCAATGTTTCCAAGCCACGCAGGGCCCATTTGTCAGGCATGTGATAAAGTGCAACAGTGTCAAAGCAGAATATAAATACAACAGCCACCAGAGCATGAAAAAAATTAAAACTGTGATGTCATTACGATGTCAAATCCTGCCCAAAAAATGTTAAAAAATCAAAGGCAATTAAGTTACGTTAAGCAGGCTAAAGTACCAAACTCTTAATATTGGAGAATGTAGTCCACATGCATGGTACATGTGCGATAGGAATATTGACAACATTATATTGCTACCTAACTCCCAATAAATTTGGTAGATTTTTGTTTGGTATCTTTGCTAAATCTGCCTGCCTTGGGTGGCCTGAGGCCAGGTTCACACTGGTGCGACACGACACTAGTACTACTTTGGATCTGACTTTGCCCTGCAAATTGAAGCCAACATACAGTACAGACCAAAAGTTTGGACACACCTTCTCATTCAAAGAGTTTTCTTTATTTTCATGACTATGAAAATTGTAGATTCACACTGAAGGCTTCAAAACTATGAATTAACACATGTGGAATTATACATAACAAAAAAGTGTGAAACAACTGAAAATATATTTCATATTCTAGGTTTTTCAAAGTAGCTACCTTTTGCTTTGATTACTGCTTTGCACACTCTTGGCATTCTCTTGATGAACTTCAAGAGGTAGCACCCCATCACTCTCCTTCTCGGTCAAATGGACCTTACACAGCCTGGAGGTGTGTTTGGGGTTATTGTCCTGTTGAAAAATAAATGATGGTCCAACTAAACGCAAACCGGATGGAATAGCATGCCGCTGCAAGATGCTGTGGTAGCCAAGCTGGTTCAGTATGCCTTTAATTTTGAATAAATCCCCAACAGTGTCACCAGCAAAGCACCCCCACACCATCACACCTCCTCCTCCATCGGGGCTGGACTGGGACAAAAATTTGGCCCTGGACTTCATCCAGACTGGCCCACTTTGACAGGTCTCTCCCATTGGCGGCCGGACAAATCCTGCACCCCCCCCCCCCCCCGGCCACCCAAGCCCCCTCTCCCCCTTCACTATCCACTAGCCGTTCTACTTTATTAGAGTAGAACGGCTGGTACTGGTATTCTTATAGGCAGTACCAGTGGGGAAGCTAGACATTATTTCACCTGGGGCAAGGAATCAGTTCGGTGCTCCCCCTTATGGGACAAGATTAGGCAGAAGTGAGGAACTCCCAGGCCATAGCTGTTGAGTCAGCTGTCTGTCCCCTCCCCTATGCTCCTCTGGTCCTCCCTCTGCTTCTCTGTTCCCCCCAGGTGAGCGCTGCGGGGAGGGAGAGGAGGTGAGTGCTGCGGGAAGGGAGAGACAGAGGAACGGAGGGGGGCATCGGTCCGCTGTCACTGAAGCCGGCCCACTGAGCCATCGGCCCACCGGGAAACTCCCTGTAGTCCCAATGGCCAGTCCATCCCTGTCCTCCATGCTTCACGGTGGGAACCAGGCATGTAGAGTCCATACGTTCACCTTTTCTGCGTCGCACAAAGACACGGGGGTTGGAACCAAAGATCTCAAGTTTGGACTCATCAGACCAAAGCACAGATTTCCACTGGTCTAATGTCCATTCCTTGTGTTCTTTAGCCCAAACAAGTCTCTTCTGCTTGCTGCCTTTCTTTAGCAGTAGTTTCCTAGCAGATATTCTACCATGAAGGCCTGATTCACACAGTCTCCTCTTAACAGTTCTAGAGATGTGTCTGCTGCAAAAGGTGGCTACTTTGAAGAACCTAGAATATGAAATATATTTTCAGTTGTTTCACACTTTTTTGCTATGTATAATTCCACATGTGTTAATTCATAATTTTGATGCCTTCAGTGTGAATCTACAATTTTCATAGTCATGAAAATAAAGAAAACTCTTTGAATGAGAAGGTGTGTCCAGACTTTTGGTCTGTACTGTATGTCCGACTTTCAATGAACGGAGATCCGACTTGGATCCCTGCCAATACCAGGCACTGTGTTTGATATGAATCTTGAGGGGGAACGCCATGCCAAAGTTTAACTAAAAAACCGGCATGGGTTCCCCCTCCAGGAGCATACCAGGCCCATGGGTCTGGTGCGGATTTAAAGGGGAACCCCCTACGCCGAAAAAACTACGTGGGGATCCCCCAAAAATCCTTACCAGACCCATATCCGAGCAGCAGCCCGGCTGGTCAGGAAAGGAGGTGGGGACGAGCGAGCGCCCCCCCCCCTCCTTAACTGTGTCAGGCCGCATGCCCTCAACATGGGGAGGTAGATGCTCTGGGGCAGGGGGCGCCCTGCGGCCCCCCCACCCCAAAGCACCCTGTCCCCATGTTGATGAGGACAGGGCCTCTTTCCGACAACCCTGGCCATTGGCTGTCGGGGTCTGCGGGTGGGGGGCGTATCGGAATCTGGGATAACGTCACCACCCGGAACATGCTGGGACTGTGACGTCATAAGAGGCCTAAATAAATCGGTGCAAGCCGAGCACCCAGCATTACAGTTAACATCGGAAGAAAAGAAGAGGGAAGAAGAAGGCGACGGAGGAAGCCCGGGCTGGCCGCCACTAGTAAAAGAGCTACAAAGAAGATAGCGGCGGCGCAGCCTGGCAGAAGGCACCAGAGAGTGGGAGAAGAACCGGGGAGTGCAGAGAGCAGAAGAAGAGAGCGGAGAAGACGAAAGAAGACCACCAAAGTCAGAAGAAGACCCCTGGAGAGCGGAGAAGTCGGAAGAAGACCCCCGGAGCTGACTAATAAATGATTTTAAAAACCTGTGTAGTGCGTTTATTTTTTTGACACTTTTCCTCCAGGTGAACCCCATACTCATTCACCTAGGGTGGGGGACCGGTATCTGGGGGTCCCCTTGTTAAAGGGGGCTTCCAGATTCCGATAAACCCCCCTTCCCGCAGATCCCGACAACGAACGGCCATGGTTGTCGGGAAGAGGCCCTGTCCTCATCAAAATGGGGACATGGTGCTTTGGGGTGGGAGGCCGCAGTCCCCCCCCCCTGCCCCAGAGCACCTATCTCCCCATGTTGAGGGCATGCGGCCTGGCACGGTTAAGGAGGGGGGGCGCTCACTCGTCCCCACCCCCTTTCCTGACCGGCCAGGCTGCTGCTCAGATACGGGTCTGGTATTGATTTTGGGGGGACCCCCACAGCGTTTTTTTCGGCGTAGGGGGTTTCCCTTTAAATCCACACCAGTCCCATGGGCCTGGTGTGCTCCTGGAGGGGGAACCAATGCCGTTAAAATTTGGCGTGGAGTTCCCCCTCAAGATTCATATCAAACACAGTGCCTGGTATTGGTAGGGATCCAAGTCGGATCCCCGCTCATTGAAAGTCGGACATATGTCGGCTTCAAGTCGCAGGGCAAAATCGGATCCAAAGTAGTACTAGTGTCACGTCGCACCAGTGTGAACCCAGCCTCAGAGGTAGTTGCAACTCCAGGCACCATACAATTTAGCTTCCCTGATGGATACAAGTCTACTCGCCTCAACAAGGCACCGTGTCATGGTATCAGATCTAGTCTTACAGAAAACAACAGACTCTCCATAGTACCAAATGTGATTCTGTCAGCAGTTTAGAAGAAATGTGTGCTGATAAAATATGCAAAAACAAGTGCTGATGAAATATGCAGGCCTGCTATAGGTGATGTCTCCTAACCCAATTGGTTGATTTACTTTACTATCAGCTTCCAGTTTGTCTGTTTTTAAAGCAAACTGAACAAACTGAAGTTAGAAACTGATTGGCTACCATGCACAACTGCACCAGATTCTAAGTACTCCAGTTTTAGTAAATCAACCCCAGTGGCTCCAAAGACTCAATAATTATAGTTATTTACATGTCCTAATTTTACTGGATACATTTTTGTTTTAGGTTAATGACTCAGAAATAATTTGGCTTTCTTGATTGGACTATCAGACAAGCAGCAAGCATTTTCAAAAGAAAGCCAACAGAAGCAGCCACCATCATTATACTGCGGCAGGTTGGCTCTCCGGGGCACAATGGTGTAGGTGTAAGTCAGCTGCTTTAAGCCAATGCGTGTGTCCGGCGGCTACGATGTGCAGTGGCCACGATATCTGCCGACCACCGGAAATCGCTCCAGAGACAGCCAATATGGGAATCTGTGTGTGTAAACACACAGATCCCAGTTCCGACAGGGGAGTAGAAAGAGATCTGCTATCCATAGTGATCAGTAACAGTGATCTCTCTCCTCCTCCAGTAAGTCCCATCCCACCACAGTTAGAAACACCTCGCTAGGGAACACACACATCCCAGTTCTGTGAGGAGAGGAGAGAGAAATTGTAAATTCCTATGGGCTGGGAACCACAATCTCTCTTCTCCTATAGTCAGTCCCATCCCCCACAGTTAGAACACACATATAGGGAACACTTAACCCCTTGATCGCCCCCTAGTGTTAACCCCTTCCTTGCCAGTGACATTTATACAGTAATCAGTGGCTATTTTTACCTCTAATCACTGTATAAATGTCACTGGTCCCCAAAAAAATTCAAAAGTGTCAGAACTGTCAGCCACAATGTCGCAGTCCTGCTAAAAATCTCTGATGACTGCCATTACTAGTAAAAAAAATAAAAAAATAATAAAAATGCCATAAATCTATCCCCTATTTTGTAGACGCTATAACTTTTGCGCAAACTAATCAATATAAGCTTAATGTGATTTTTTAATTTTTTTACCAAAAATATGTTGAAGTATACATATCGGCCTAAACTGATGAAGAAATTTGTTTATTTTTGAATTTTTGGGGGAAAACAAAATAAGAGCGACAATTTAAAAAAAATCAAAACAATATTTTTTACTTTTTGCTATAATAAATAGCAAAAAGTAAAAAATATTGTTTTGATTTTTTCAAAATTGTCGCTCTTATTTTGTTTATAGTGCAACAAAAATAGAGTCGCTCATATACCACCAAAAGTAAGCCTTTTTTTGTGGGGAAAAAGGGACATCAATTTAGTTTGGGTACAACGTCGCATGACCACGCAATCGTCAGTTAAAGTGACACAGTGCCGTATCACGAAAAACGGCCTGGTCATTAAGGGGGCAAATCCTTCAGGTCCTTAAGTGGTTAAAGTGTATGTAAAGGCAATTTTTTTTTTTGTCTCTGTGATTTAAAAAAAATGCAGTTTATACCAGCTCTCTCCTCCTCTCGTCTCGACTGACGTCAGTGGGGGAATCTTGTCCCCGCCTTCTGCAGCTGTCAGACGGGGGGAGGAGAGACCCTGCCAGTCACTGAAAGTGCTCTGAAATCAGGCATACACAGCATTTTTTTATAAAACACAGAGACAAGAGCACCTATTATTAGGAGACAAAGAGCATTATATGAAGTGTGGGTTAACAACCACTTTAACATACTCTTTAAACAGGGATGTTGATTGCATTCCCTAATATCAGGAGTTACTTACTAAAGCTGGAGAGTGCAAAATCTGCTGCAACTCTGCAGATAAACCAATTTTTTTCTAGGGTTTATTGTAAAAGCTTAATTGAACAAGCTGAAGTTAGAAGCTCACTGACTACCATACACAGATGCACTAGATTGAGTGCACCAGCTTTATTAAATTTGCCCAATCCTGGTGATCACTATAGAGAGAACAGACAAACAGTATATCAATATGAAATCCAGTTAGCAAAACAACAGAAAATGCAATAAGTTAAAGTAACAGTTACAATAATATCTTACTCACTACAGGATATGATTTTATTGGGAATGTACAGAAGTGGCTAACCATTGCCTTTTATGAGCAATGTGAGTTGATGGATTTGCTGTTGTCAATGCCGCTGTGATCATCCACCACTGACATTGTCCTATATTGCTGCTTCATAATCTATTCCTCTATTGCTGCTTTCCACGTTGCAGGTTTTTATCTGGTATCTCTGCTAAAACCTTTCTGCAGTGGTTGACCCCAAGAAGGGTAGAGACTCCAGACAGAATAGCTTTTATATAGTAATGACATCTCACTATATTTCCTTTATACCATGTGATAGTAAATGTGATCAATTTCAGCATACTGAGCTGAACGCAAAGATCTACTACTTTTTCTATGTACACAAAAGGCCTATTTCTCTCAAATCAGTCTAAATATGTGTTAGTGAGCACTTCTCCTTTGCCGAGATAATCCATCCACCCTACAGGTGTGGCATATAAAGATGCTCATTAGACAGCATGCACAGGTGTGCCTAATGGCCCATACACACGATCCGAATATCTTACGACAGATCGTATGACTTTTTTTGCTTAAAAGTCCAAAAGTAGAAATTGAATAGGTTACTAAAGTCATGAAAATTCTTGTACGTAAGTGATGTCATGTGTTGTAATGTTTTTGTATTTTATTTTCGGACGACAACTATACTGACTAAATGAAAATTGTACCATCTGGCATCGTACGAGGAAAATTTTCATGCTTGTCCGATCCAATAATATTGGATGAACTGTCGTGATCAGCTCTCGAAAATAGTGTACACACGATCTGTAAATCGTACGATTCTTCTCGTCCGATATTCGGATCGTGTGTACGGGCCATTAGGCTGACCACAATAAAAGGCCACTCTAAAATGTGCAGTTTTATTCTATTGGGGGGTCGGGGGGCCTGAAAACCAGTCAGTATCTGGCGTGACCACCATTTCCCTCACGCAGTGCAGCACATCTCCTTCACATAGAGTTGATCAGGTTGTTGATTGTGGCCTGTGGAATGTTGGTCCATTCCTCTTCAATGGCTGTGCGAAGTTGCTGGATATTGGCACAAACTGGAACACACTGTCGTATACGCCGATCCAGAGCATCCCAAACATGCTCAATGGGTGACATGTCCAGTGAGTATGCTGGCCATGCAAGAACTGGGATGTTTTCAGCTTCCAGGAATTGTGTACAGATCCTTGTAACATGGGGTCATGCATTATCATGCTGTCACATGAGGTGGATGAATGGCACAACAATGGGCCTCAGAATCTTGTTGTGGTATCTCTGTACATTCAAAATGTCATCAATAAACTGCACCTGTGTTCATTATCCATAGAATATGCCTGCCCATACCATAACCCCACCACCATCATAGGCCACTTGATCCACAACGTTGACATCAGCAATCCACTCACCCACACAATGCCATACAAGCTGTTTGCCATCTGCCCTGTACAATGAAAACTGGGATTCATCCGTGAAGAGAAGACGCCATTGATTGTGAGCATTTGCTCACTGAAGTCAGTTACGACAACAAACTGCAGTCAGGTCGAGACCCCGATGGGGACAATGAGCATGCAGATGAGCTTCCCTAAAACGGTTCCTGAAATGTTTTGGTTATTCAAACCGATTGTTGCAGCAGATGTCCGGGCTGGAGGTCCTGGGCTGGTGTGGCTACACGTTGTCTGTGGTTGTGAGGCAGGTTGGATGTACTGCCAAATTCTCTGAAACACCTTTGGAGATGGCTTATGCTAGAGAAATTAACATTCAATTCAAGGGAGACAGCTCTAATGGACTTTCCTGCCGTCAGCATGCCAATTGCACGCTCCCTCAAAACTTGCAACATCTGTGGCATTATGCTGTGTGATACTGTAAAACTGCACATTTTAGAGTGGCCTTTTATTGTGGTCAGCGTAAGGCACACCTGTGCAATAATCATGCTGTCTAATCAGCATCTTGATATGCCACAAGGCTGTGAGGTGGATAGATTATCTCAGCAAAGGAGAAGTGCTCACTAACACAGATTTAGACAGATTTGTGGCCTTTTGTGTACATAGAAAAAGTTGTAGATCTTTGAGTTCAGCTCATGATAAATATGGGCAAACACAAACGTGTTGCGTTTTATAATTTTGTTCCTTGTACATTATCAGAATCTTGATCAGATTCGTTCGTTTCTTGATCCTGTTCTGGCAGCACATTCCTTGTCCTTCTCATACCCCTCATATTTCTCATTCTCCTCCTCATATTCCTCATACTCCTCATATTCTTCTTCCTCATCATACTCCTTATAATTGTCTTCCTCCTCATACTCCTCATGCTGCTCACACTCCTCATCCTCTGCTAACTTCGATGTTCTCTGTAAGAAATATATAGGCATTTTTTATTGATAACAAATATTTAATGGTGTATCTATCTGCACATCTATGAAATACATATTAGCTGTTTTCCTGCCAAAAATATGGCAATCTAACAATGTGATGTTCACAAGCTCCCTTCGACCAGTTTGATTAGTCTGGCCAGTAGGATGTAACTCCTGCACATGCTGGAATTGCATGTGCAGCTCAGAGTACACACAAACAGCTTACAGAGACCCAGCCTCCCAAGCCTCCATGGAGTCCCTCATAAACCAGACTCTGGATGATCTCTTAATGTCCCCCATGGTGGCACCCTCTCCCAGGCCCAGAGACTCCCTGCATGGCACTACACAGCTCCCTCTGCACCAGCAAGACGTGGCTTTTGTTTTCACTAAATTTGCTGAAATGCTTGACAGTGGTCTGTCCCAGACTGCTGCCAAAATTACCTCAGATATTAAGCAGGATATACAGAGTCTGGGCACTTGTATTGAAACTAAATACAAAAAATGTAGCACTAATAAAATGATGAACAGGCACTGATTGTCTATGTCTAACACCAATTGAAACAGTGTAAACAAATATAAGTCTGTGAGGTTCTCATAAACCCAATAAATGAATAAACTGATAAATGATGAAAAAAAGACACTGATTGTCTAAATCCAACATCAATAATACTGTGTACGAAAGTGTAAGTCCATATGAATAAACGTGAACATGACAGATGAATGAACCAATTCCAACAGTAGTTATTGCAAACCCACGGTGATTCTTAATGAACTAAACATGTAGTGATAATAGAAAGAAATGGAAATACTGCGCTGTCAAGATGATTCCAAACAAATACTAATGCTGCAACTTAAAATGTGAGATACACACAAAATGAACATAAATAAGAAAAAACAAGCTGCGCAAATATCATGAGTGTCGACCACTGAGTGGACAATCAATGATGAAGAAGATCTCCAAAGAGAATGTAGAACCCAATCTTAGTGAATCTTAGTGAAATTCAATGAAAAATTAGTCCTCAAACATAAAATTGAGTCTATGTGACAAAAATAAATGAAACGTGATTCAAAGAGTGATCGTCTCTCTCAAGATGTGCTGCTCCTCTAGAGGAAACAAATGGTGTCAAAAACACCACGAAAGGTGACCAGATAGTAAAGAGGATCTTCCACCACAGTGATTATCAGCTTCTTACCAGATGAGAAGATCCCAATTAGAGATCTTCTGTGAGCCTGTGGCTATGAACCCAGCCTAAATGTTTGTCTGGCAAGGATGTCTTCACCCCAAATCTCTCGGATCCTCTCCCGCTCAGGACGATGTAGATCACCACCCGGTCATGTGACTAAGATGGGCGCGCCTACACCTCAGCCCATAGACTCACATAGGGAATCGATCCAGTCATGTGATCAGTCACATGACCGGGTGGTTGGAGAGGAAATGCTGGCAGCTTGCTGATCCTCAGACACAGATTCCAATCGGAATGGGGGGATCCTGGTACCATAAGGTACATCGTCTGGGGGCTAATGCAAGTTGTTGCGAAACGCGTTGGGACTCTACTGCTGCCATGCACATTTCTACTTTGATGTCCTTTTTTATTCAACCAACTGTAAGTGTTTTTAACCAGTATTAAACATTCCATGTTTGTACGGAATCACACTATGTGCCTTTTATTTTCCTCCATGTACCCTGGGTATGGTTTCAATTTTCCATGAGCCATCTCCAAGCTGTTGATACCTCCCTCATCTGTTATCAAGTGAAGACTTCGTTGTTTCCTGTTGATCGCATATCTGGTGTTTGCTGGTACATCTTCTCATCTACATACCTAAAGCCTCATTGACCCTTTGAGCGTATGCTCACTTGGGATCAATCTATCTGGTAAGCCTCCCCCTCTGGTGGCGGGTATTATCACTACATGTTTAGTTCATTAAGAATCACCGTGGGTTTGCAATAACTACTGTTGGAATTGGTTTATTCATCTATCAAGTTCACGTTTATTCATATGGACTTATACTTTCGTACACAGTATTATTGATGTTGGATGTTGGATTTAGACAATCAGTGTCTTTTTTTCATCATTTATCAGTTTATTCATTTATTGGGTTTATGAGAACCTCACGGACTTATATTTGTTTACACTGTTTCAATTGGTGTTGGACATAGACAATCAGTGCCTGTTCATCATTTTATTAGCGCTACATTTTTTGAATTTTGTTTTGTTGCTTTCCTTTATTCACTGGATTGTGTGTAGCTGCTCACCACTACGATAGCGCAGATTTATTTTTGTTACTTGTATTGAAACTATTGAGACCAAAGTGGATGCCACTGTTGCAAGGACAAACCAGACCACTGATCGCATACAAGACCAACATAATCAACTTGACGTTAAAGGCCTGTCGGAAAGCATTACGGAGGTACATGAAGCAGTTTGCTCCCTTATCAAGCAGTTCGTCCTAAACGTTCGCTCTCACATATTGGAACTGGACTGACCTCATAGGGCCCTTGGTCCTCCCTGCTCTGATGGGCTACCCAGAGACATTGTGGTGAAACCACATTATTATGGTGTAGCGCCTGGTTACTTCCAAGTACCGGTGCTTTGTTAAATTTAGAGGGGTTCAGAGAGTTAATTGGCTCTGATCCAGTTAGTCTGTTCAAATTGGGTCTCTGACTCGGCTTGGCTGTGCTGTGGGCTCATTCTGTTGCTTCTGGGGTGCTGTTCTCACCCCAGGACGATAGGTGGCAGCAGTGGAGTCGAGGTGTGGGTGCTTTTCCCCAACAGCCTATCAGGGGGGTTTTCCCCCGCTGTGCATGCTGGGAGAGGGTATTTATGGGACAGACCCCATTGGTCTGGGTCTTCTTCTTCGAGTGCGGCACCCACCTTTAGGGTGACTGCATCACGGCGCCCCGGCAAAATGGCCTACCAGGCCGGGGTGCACATGCTACGCGGTGTTCCTGGTTCCAGGGCCATGTTGGTCAGGAACATTTAAGCTGTGGCTGGGCCCCAGTAATCAACTGAGTCCCTAATCCAGAAAAAATCCCAAGCGAGGAAGCTGTTCGGTGGGGAGTCCATCTGAGAAGAGCCAAGAGAGGCTGGCGATCCAATAGGGTCTCGACTAGGGTTGAGCGAACCCGAACTGCAAAGTTCGGGTTCGGTACGGACTTTGTGTTTTTCCCGAACCCAGACCCGAACCCGAATAATTGAAAAAAGTTTGGGTCCGGGATCGGAGTTCGGGAAAAAAAAATGCGCGGAGGTCCCCGCAAATTCAATAACCAGACCCTTTAGGTCTGGTATGGATATTAAGGGGAACCCCGCCGTCAATTTAAAAAAAAAAATGACGTGCGGTTCCCACTAAATATCCATAACCAGACCCTTCAGGTCTGGTATAGATATTCAGGGGAACCCTGCCGTCAATTTAAAACAAAAATGACGTGCGGTTCCCCCTAAATATCCATAACCAGACCCGTTATCCAAGCACGTTGACCTGGCCGGCCGCAGAAAAGAGGGGGGGATAGAGTGCGGCCCCCCCCTCTCCTGAACCGCACCAGGCCACATGCCCTCAACATGGGGAGGATGTCCCCATGTTGATGGGGACAAGGGACTCATCCCCACAACCCTTGCCCGGTGGTTGTGGGGGTATGCGGGCGGGAGGTTTATCAGAATCTGGAAGACCCCTTTAACAAAGGGGACCCCCAGATCCTGACCCCCCCTGTGTGAAATGGTAATGGGGTACACTGTACCCCTACCATTTCACGAAGGAAGTGTAAAGTATTGTAAAAAAACACACTGACACCATAGAATAAAGTCCTGATCTCCAGCGATGAGAAGATCCTGCGACGGCCGGGTGATCTCCGATCCAGCGATGTGAAGATCCATCCGGAGCGCAGCATCCCCGACCTCCTCATCGCCGGACACAGCCCAGCGGAATGACGCGCTGGAGCTGTGACAATACTTATATAGAGGAGGCAGGGCCACCCGTCACGTGACCCTGCCCCCTCTGACGTACCCTCTGCTACGTCACTGGCAAAGCCCATAGTCTTCCCTCTTCTTGGGCTTCCCCAGTGACGTAGCAGAGGGTACGTCAGAGGGGGCGGGGTCACGTGACGGGGGGCCCTGCCTCCTCTATATAAGTAATGTCACAGCTCCAGCGCGTCATTCCGCTGGGCTGTGTTCGGCGATGAGGAGGTCGGGGATGCTGCTGCGCTCCGGATGGATCTTCACATCGCTGGATCGGAGATCACCCGGCCGTCGCAGGATCGTCTCATCGCGGGAGATCACCCGCAGCCGTTGCAGGATCAGGACAATGCAGGAAGCCGGGAACGAGTGGATTTCTCACTGCTGGAGTTTTTTTTTTTTTTTTTTTAATAAAGGACTTTATTCTATGGTGTCAGTGTGTTTTTTTTACAATACTTTACACTTCCTTCGTGAAATGGTAGGGGTACAGTGTACCCCATTACCATTTCACACAGGGGGGGGGGGTCAGGATCTGGGGGTCTCCTTTGTTAAAGGGGTCTTCCAGATTCTGATAAACCTCCCGCCCGCATACCCCCACAACCACCGGGCAAGGGTTGTGGGGATGAGACCCTTGTCCCCATCAACATGGGGACATCCTCCCTATGTTGAGGGCATGTGGCCTGGTGCGGTTCAGGAGAGGGGGGGGCGCACTCTGTCCCCCCCTCTTTTCTGCGGCCGGCCAGGTCAACGTGCTCGGATAACGGGTCTGGTTATGGATATTTAGGGGGAACCGCACGTCATTTTTGTTTTAAATTGACGGCGGGGTTCCCCTTAATATCCATACCAGACCTAAAGGGTCTGGTTATTGAATTTGCGGGGACCTCCGCGCATTTTTTTTTCTAAAAGTCTGTGTCCCATTGACTACAATGGGGTTCGGAGTTCGGGTTTGGGTTCGGGTTCCCGAACCCAAACTTTTTTTTAAAGTTCGGGTTCGGACCCGAACCCGAACATCCAGGTGTCCGCTCAACTCTAGTCTCGACAAATCACCGGGGATCAAGGTAACCGGACACTGAAAGGCTGGACGTTGGTCACCTAACAGTCGGTAACCTGCAAACCACCTGAAGGAGATCCAGACAAAAAATCTATTGAGGAGGATCATCTCCACTATCACAATTCTAAGGAGGGTCTGTGGCAGAGACTTTTCCCTTAAGCTCCAAGTGATACTCTGGCTGCCAGGTCAGTGAGAGAGGCCTGTGCAGGTACACTATACCCACTCTGGCTAGAGTGGCAAAGAAGACAAAGTGTCGTTGGAAGCAGGACTGTTTCCCTATTGTTACGCCTGAGTCTGCTATTTCTCCTTCTACTTCATCTCTACCTTTCACCACAAGTTTTATTGTTTTTACCCGGCTGGGTAATAAAGAGCACAGAAGAAGACACCTGCCATGGACATTCTGTTACTGCTACATTCACCATACACCCCTGGCTGCCAGGTTGACCCCTAAACTGAGGTCACACACCTTAATCAAAATCGTAGGTGGTGCGCTCTCACAAAATCCCCAAAAAATCATGGAAGCTTTCCACGAATTCTAGAAGAAACTATATAGTGCCTAAAAAGAGGCTCCAGATAACTTGTTTGAGTCCTTTCTCAGTACTATCAAGATCCCTAAACTTAAGAGTCATCACAGAGATGAACTGGAAGCAAGAATATCAGAGGAGGTCTCCTGATTCATCAAAACCTTGAAAAGTCACTCTACCTCTAGTCCATACAGTTTCTTCCTCCTGTATTACAAACACTTTACTACTACATTAGCACCTTATTTAGCCCGTTTCTTCAACGAACTACACAAAGGAACCCGGCTAGACAAATCTCTAAAGCAAGGACCCTAGCTCAGTTGCCAACTACTGCCCTATATCTTTAATAAATAACCATCTCAAAATCCTGGAAAAAATCCTAGCAGACCATATTTATTAGACTCTACATCCATAAAGACCAGGTCTGTTTCGTACCTGGAAGACAGGGACCAGATAAAATTAAAAGGGCGATTGACAGGCGACCTCCTCAAACGGGCATTCTGTTATCTCTGGATCTACAGAAGGCATTTGATTCAGTATCCTGGTCATTCCTTATGCCAATATTACAACGCTGGGGCTTTGGTAATAGCTTCACGAACGTGATAGGAGCTCTATATTCAAACCTAGAGGAGAACATCTTTCTTCAAGGATACTATTCCAAATCCTTCCCAACCTTCAAAGACACTAGGAAGGGCTGTCCTTTATCCCCCTGATCTTTGCCATTGTCATCGAGGCAATTGCCATAAGAGAACATCCATATATACATTGGGTATGGTGAGGCTCACAAGTGCACAAATGCGCACTTTTTGCGGATGACATTCTGCTTTTCATCAACTCACCACTAATATCATTACCTAATATCTGTAAATTGTTAGACAGTTTTGGCACTGTCTCAGTGTTTGAAAGTAAATTTCTCAAAATCAATGGCCCTAAACATAGATCTGCCCGAACATTTAGTCGAGAGATTACAACCACAATTCCAGTTTGGGAAAAGGGAGTAGTCGCTCCAGGTGGGAACCCAGATGAATATCCTCCATTGCAGACAACTCAGGTGCCACTAGTTTCAGTGCGAAACGTGTCAGCAGTCGGGTTTTATTTTATGTTGCTGTGATTTGTAGTGCTGTAGTTTTTTAATAAAGGCTACAATTTTTTCAGAGTGCGGCTGTCCAGAGACAATCTTTGTTCCTGCTTCACAATTCTGGTTTACCAGAAGCAATATGACAATTCCCTATCCGGGGCTCAGTCTGACAGCCTATGTGGACCGCCTTTAAACAGTGAACTTTCCACTATGTACCGCAAATTAGAAGCAGACCTTAAAAGCTGGGACACATTAGGGCTTTCATGGTTAGGGAGGGTCAACTCTGTAAAAATTACTACTAGAATCCTCTAACTGTTAGGAGCCTCCCCATCAGCGCTGTATCCTGGCCTAGGCCAACAAGGCCCAGGCCTAGGGCAGCACTTTGCAGGGGGGCAGCACGGAAAGTGTCCCCGCCGACTTGTGCTACACTGTTAGTGTAGTGCCAGTCTTTTGGGCCGGCAGGGCTGCCATCAGGGGGGTACAGGCATTTTTTTTTGCATTACACATGTAAGGGACCCAATGGTCCAAAGGGCCCCTTACAGACCTGACCTGCCATCCTCCGTTTTTTTTTTTTTTTTTCCATTACACCTGTAAGGGGCCCCAGGCCCCCCCGCTTACGCTTATTATCTTGCGTCAGGAGAGAAGAGAATACACTGTTTTTTTTCCTGCTCCAGGGGGGCCCTGCCTAAAGCTGTGTAAGGGGCCCCAACATTTGTGATGGCTGCCCTCTGGGTCGGATTGGGCTGAGAGGCAAATTAGTCCAGCGCCCCCATAAAGCAGCCGCACTGTCAGTTTATTTTTTACCATCCATGTCCAATTGCAGAAATTTCCCTTCACTTCCTGCCCCATAGCAAAACAGGAAGTGAGATTCGGAAATCCCTGCAAATTAAGGGAATCCATTGCCCCCCCAGGCCCTCAGAACTAGTGTCCCCACTCGAAAAGTGGAGCAGGTCTAGGGTGGGACTTAAACAGAAAGGGGTGTGGCCTTGACAGGAAGGAGTGGGTCATATTTAAATTAGGGGTGCACAAGTTTAGTCAGGCCTAGGGCAGCACAAAACCTAAATACACCACTGCTCCCCATCCCAATCCTTAAGGATCAACTCCGACAATTTCAATCCAAAATATTAAGATTTATATGGGGAACAAAAGCTCATAGAGTCACCAACTATCTCAACTTTCAGTCATACACTTTAAAGTTGCTCATCCTGACTGGGTCCATATGGAATGCCAAGCTGCCCCTTATTACATGCCAAATTTTCTTCTCTGGTGCCCCCCCCCTCCCAGTCCAGACCTGCAATCATGGTCCCTACGCTCTCTCACTCCCTTGTTATATGGAACACCCTCAAAACGAACCCACATTTGATCTCCAAATGGCACCCCCTTTCTCATCTCTTTCGCAATCTCCTTTTTCCCCTGGTATTGATATAAAGGCCTTTAGCTGGTGGCTGAATAAGGGGGTGTACAGAATGAGACACTTCATTCACACTACTGACCCGCTCACTCTGGCATTCTGTGTAAGCAAATTAGATATGCCTTCAGCGGAACAATATCGACTACATCAGATAAAGAACTTTCTCCATAACTTATGGTCCTCTGCACCTGACCCTTTAACACTTACTGACTACAAACTTTGGTGTGGGCAAACCATGGAGCAGAGGGGTGGGATATCAGTAATATATTGGTCACTAGCCAAGATGGATTTAAAGACCCTCTTCATGCTGGAATGGGAGAATGACCTGGGACAGACCTGGGGGCAGATCCAGGTAGATTGGCGCATTCTTCCATCCGGCGTAGCGTATCTATGATACGCTACGACACCGTAACTTTCATTTTTTTTATGGTATCCTGAAAGAATTTCCGCCGTAAGTTACGGCGGTGTAGCGTAACTTAGGCGGCGTAAGGGCGCGCAATTCAAATGTATGTGATGGGGGCGTGTTTTATGTAAATATGTCTTGACCCGACGCAAATGAAGTTTTTTTCAACTGCCCATGCGCCATCCGTGGGGGTATCCCAGTGCGCATGCTCGAAATTAAATCGGAACAAGCCAATGCTTACGACGGTGACGTCATTCTACGCAAAGCCCTATTCGCGAACGACTTACGCAAACGACGTAACATTTTCAAAAATTTGACGCGAGAACTTAACATAGGATACGCCTCATATAGCAGGGGTAACTATACGCTGGAAAAAGCCGAACGCAAACGACGTAAAAAAATGCGCCGGCCGGACGTACGTTCGTGGATCGGCGTATCTATATAATTTGCATATTCGACGCGGAATTCAACGGAAACGCCATTTACCGGCCAGCGTAAATATGCACCTACGATGCACCTACGATCCGACGGCGTACTAAGACGTACGCCAGTCGAATCGCTCCCTCATTCAGTTGTATCTTGTTTTGTGTATACAAAACAAAGATACGACGCGGGAACTTTGAAATTACGTGGCGTATCAATAGATACGCCGGCGTAATTCGTTTGTGGATCTGAACCCTGGAGTCTAGTAAACTGGCACAGGCATCAGCTTCCGCCTATAAGGGAATACTGACTACAACCCTTGTGGAGGCGAATATGAAGGTGCTAATGAGATGGTACTTTGTCCCCCTAAAACTATCCAGAATTTACCCCATGTCCTCATCCAAGTGCTTCCGGAATCGCGGTCATGTGGGATCAATGGTGCCTGTTTGGTGGGATTGCCTCAAGATCAGAGGATTTTGGAATAAAATGTTCCATATGCTCTGAAAAGTCTCAGGCCTCCCCATATAGAAATCAGCCCACGTAGTTCTGCTCAATTTTCCTGTCCCAAACGCACCCAAACTGGTAAGTCGCCTCATTATGCTCATTCTCATTGGGACAAAATTAACCTCTGCTCGAGCTTGGAAACAACCCCACATTTCCTTCACTTTAGTAATAAGAAAAGTCTCCTGGATTATGGCCCAGGAAAAGATGGTGAGCACACTATTAGATTTCTAAGGAGAAATATGAAGCCATCTGGGAACCCTGGATCCAATATCTGCAGATAGACCTCACCCCTTAATCTAGTTTATATATACACTCGGGATGGTATGGGGATATTCAGGTCACTACTTCTTCTTTCCTGTCTTCTCTCTCTCTCTGTGTCTTTTCTCTTCTTGCTATTATACCTTACTCTGGATATGGTGTTACTCCATCCCTGACCTTGGGATTCCTCTATGGGAAAACAAGCAACTCTCGGTCTTCTCCAATGTCTGGGGTACCTTTTACGAATAGTCAAGATAAGTACAAGGAAACAGAATCCATAAGATCCTCCCCACAAAAAATACTGCCACTACATAGGTCTTTCAGGGAACTGATACAGCATTTTTGCTTGCACATGATTGGCTGATGGACATCAGAAGACCTTTAAAACATTAAACTAACATTAAAAAAAAAAATACATATTTTCTGCTTGCAATTTTTTAAAATATTTACATTAAAGTTCTGGTCTAAGATGTCCTCTCTCCTCCCCAGACTCTTAAAAGGATAGGAAAAAAGCAGCAGCATTCTGATGAAGTCATGTCTGCTATCTCTGTCGTATGTTCTTTAAGTAGATCTTTGTATGTAGCATATCTAATTAGCTCCCAACTCTTTGGGGTTGATTGACTAAAACTGGAGTGCAAAATCTGGTGCACCTGTGCATGGTAGCCAATCGGTTTCTAACTTCACCTTGTTCAATTAAGCTTTAACAAAAAATCCTGGAAGCTGATTGGTTTCTATGAAGAGCTCCACCAGATTTTGCACTCTCACGTTTTAGTAAATCAACCTTTTTGTCTTTCTTTATAATGAAGATTGTAAGAGGCTGATACTAAAGCCAAGTCGTGCAAAAAAAAAAACTGACAGCTCTGGTCGGGGCCACTGTACTAACCATGCAAGGTTAGTTCAGCGATCTGCCCTGGTGAGCTGTTGTGTTGTGACAGGGGGACGGCCTCCCTGCCACAACACTCTGATCAGTGTTTTCTGCCATTGGCTGACAGTCATGGGCGTCCGCAAAATTTTCTTCAGGGGGAGGCGCTTCGGCAGTGGTGATACGCAGTCGCATTTAACCCTTTCTTCGACTGCTATCAGCCAAAATAGCGCATCTAAAACGCTAGTAAAGCGATGCTTTTTAGCGGCGCTTTACCGATAAAATAGCTCTTGAGATAATTCAGCTTCCATGCCCATATAAATATAGTCTAGAGAATGTACAGACCCCCCCTTCAGCACAGATGGACCCCCCTTCACCATAGACCCCCCAATCTGCACAGACTCCCCCTTCAGCACGGATGGACCCCCCCTTCAGCACATACCCCCTCCCTTCAGCACAAACCCCCCTTCAGCACAGATGGACCCCCCCCCAATTCAGCACAACCCCCCTTCAGCACAGATGGACCCTCCCACTGCGTACACATAAACACTGGAGGGGGAGGTGGCTTCACTCTGCTCACTGTGCCTGTGTGACATCCAGCCCGGGACTGCTCAGACAGCCCGCGGCTGCGAGAGAAGGGGATGGTTGGTCAGGTGCAGTGGTGTCACCCTGCACCAGACCACCCCCCCTTGCAACACCACAGCCAGCAGCTCGCCACTCTCTCTCTCTCCCTGTTCTAACCTGCCTGTCACCGCGGCCCTGTCACTGCTTTAGTCACGGAGGGGTGTCTTCACTCTTCAACACCTTCTCGATTCCAGGGGGAGTCAATTGCCCCCCTTGCCCTATGGAGCGGACACCCATGCTGACAGTGCTGATCGGGAGTCAGTCAGCTGCTGGTTTTCCGAACGGCCGGCTTCTGTTGGACAGACTGACATACATGCGGGCCGAATGCTGGCCGTTTTTTCTTTAAACACCCATTGTCTTCCGACATGCATACGGGACTTTACGCTGGCTATAAACTAGTAGAATTTTGTTGAAATATTTTCTTTTTAAGAACATTCTAATCATTAGTGGGGGTCAAATTGACACTCATTTTCAACTGCAGTGATGAGAACTTGAAGGAACAGGATGTACATTTTTTTTCAAACAAACACATTTTTAACAGTGTCCATTTGTTCCAAAATCAAACATGAAAACCATAAACGCTCATTTTGAAGCACTTTTGAATGACTATTCATTAATGTTAGTATGAAAGTTTAAAGATGTTGTAAACCTACATGTTTTTTCACCTTAATGCATCCTATGGATATACACAGGAGCGCGCCCGCAAGGTAACCCCCTCAGGAGAGAGCTTTCCAGAGGGTTATCTAATGCAGGGAGGAGCCGCAAGAACCTTTAACTGCTTGCCGACCAGCCGCCGCAGTTATACGGCGGCAGGTCGGCTCGGCTGTGCGAGATCACGTAGCGATACGTCATCTTGTGAATCAGCCAATAGGGGCGCGTGCGTGCCCCCTTGTCCCGATGCGTGTGCCCAGCAGGTGCGATCACCGTCGGGCACCCGCGATCGCTCGTTACAGAACGAGAACCGGGAGCTGTGTGTGTAAACACACAGCTCCCAGTCCTGTCAGGGGGAAAAATTACGGATTGTCTGTTCATACAATGTATGTACAGCGATCTGTCATTTCTGTCATTTCCCCTAGTCAGTCCCCTTCAGTTAGAACACACACAGGGAACATAATTAACCCCTTCCTCGCACCCTAGTGTTAACCCCTTCCCTGCCAGTGGCATTTTTATAGTAATCAATGCATTTTTATAGCACTGATCGCTATAAAAATGCCAATGGTCCCAAAAATGTGTCAAAAGTGTCCGAAGTGTCCGCCATAAGGTCGCAGTACCGAAATAAATCGCTGATCGCCGCCATTACTAGTAAAAAAAAAATATTAATAAAAGTGCCATAAAACTATGCCCTATATTGTAGACGCTATAACTTTTGCGCAAACCAATCAATAAACGCTTATAGCGATTTGTTTGATCATATGTTCGATCGTTCGCCGAAATACGAACAAAACGGGTCGTTTGCGCCAAATTTGAGTTACGTTTCACAGACCATAATTCACTGCGGAATCGCTGGCTGATGATTGGCCAAGCATGCACTATGACCCGCATGCTTGGCCAATCACAGCTTGCAAAAAACGGAGAGCCATAATTGGCCAAAGCCAGGGTGGCTTTGGCCAATTATTGCTCTGGGGGTTTAGTACACGCCCCACACTATAAAAGGCCGCCTGCAGGTCGGCCTTGTGTAGTGTGTTGCGGTGGTTGAGAGGACAGAGAGAGTGTCATTTTTTGCAGGTAGATAGAGCAGGCAGGCAGGCTAGTCAGTTAATGTTACAGTGTGTAGAGGATATATATACATCCCAGGTGATGTACATATATTTATACACTGTATAGTTTAGCTAGATCAGTTCTTCCTAATTTACTGGCAGGCAGGTGATTGTGCTAGCTGCAGTATTCTTACATGGTTTATTGCCTGTGTCCTCTGTAGTTTGCACCTAAAGCTATTTGGTGTGTACTGGCCATGTGCTCTGTAGTTTGCACCTAAAGATTCAGGAGCAGTGATTTTAATGATGCTTAAATGAAAAAAAAAAATGAAAAATTCCTTTAAATATTGTACCTTCTGGGTGTCTATAGTATGCCTGTGAAAACGTCTTTGAGAACCCGGGTCTTGCCCGAGGGAACATGTATCAATAGAAAAAAAGTTTTAAAAACTGTAATTTTTTCAGGAGTCCTGACAAAAACTACCGTTTTTAAAACTCTTTTTCCATTGATACATGTTCCCTCGGGCAAGACCCGGGTTTCTTAAAGATGTTTTCACAGGCATACTATAGACACCCAGCAGGTACAATAAAGGATTTTTTTTATTTTTTATTTAAGCATCATTAAAATCACTGCTCCTGAAAAAACGACAGTTTTTAAAACTTTTTTCCCGTTGATACATGTTCCCTGGGGCAAGACCCGGGTTCTCAAAGATGTTTTACGACAATAACTTGCATATTAGGCTTTAAAATTAGCACTTTCGAGTCCCATAGACGTCAATGGGGTTCTAAATGTTCGCCCGAACGTTTGGTCCGTTCAAAGGTTCTGGTGTGAACCGAACGGGGGGCTGTTCGGCTCATCCCTATTCACAAGGTTGGAGGTCAGCGTTTCAGCACTGATGACGAAGTGAAGCAAGCTCTCCTCGAATGGTTCAGGTGTACTGACAAATCTTTCTATGCCAAAGCTTTCCAGGCATTAGTTAAATGCTGGGATAAGTCTATAAATGTAGCAGGGGAGTATATCGAAAAGAAATGCAGTTTCCACTCCACTTAAAATTTGTTTTTCTACTATATAAACTCAAAACTGCCGGTTTGACTTGAATGCCTCTCGTAGACTGTAGGTTTTGTCTGGTATAGCTGCTATGGGTGACCCTAACAGGAGTTGAAATTACAGACAGCATAGCTTTTACTTAGGCCCCTTTCACACTGGCGTCGGCGGTAAAGCGCTGCTATTTTTAGCAGTGCTTTATCGTCGTATTTACGGGGGTATTCGGCCGCTAGCGGGACTCTTTTAACCCCCACTAGCAGCCAAAAAAGGGTTAAAACCACACGCAAAGCACCACAGCAGCAGCACTTTGCCAGCGTATAGCTGCGGTGCCCATTGATCTCAATGGGCAGGAGCGGTGGAGAAGCAGTATACACACACATCTCCTTCACCGATCCAAAGATGCTGCTTTCACCGTCACCGTTGGGACTTTCACACTGGAGAGACAGCAGTGGCTGTTTCAGGGCGCTTTGCAGGCGCTATTTTTAGCGTTATAGCGCCTCAGTGTGAAAGGGGTCTTATGCCCTGTACACACGATCCTAATTTCTGATGGGATAAAATCTGATGGAATTTTCCATCAGAATTCTGTTCAAGCTGTCTTGCATACAACTGTCAGACCAAATTCCGACTGTCCAAAACGCGGTGACGTAGAACACTACGACAAGCCGAGAAAAATTAAGTTCAATGCTTCCGAGCATGTGTCGACTTGATTCTGAGCATGCATGTTTTTTTCTCCGTCGGAGTTCCACACAGACGATCGGAATTTCCGATAGGATTTTTTTCCATAGGAAAAAAATAAAACATGTTCTATTTCTAAACTCCGATGGAAAAAAGTCTGATGGGGGCCACACACGGTCGGAATATCCGATGAAAAAATTCCGTCAGACTTTTTTTATCGGAAATTCTGATCGTGTGTACAAGGCATTAGTAATTACATCACACTATGGGGGAGGATTTTCTAAAACCGGAGCACACCGAATCTGGTGCAGCTGTGCATGGTAGCCAATCACCTTGTTCAATTAAGCTTTGACAATAAAAGCTGGTGATTGTGCACGCTCCAGCTTTAGTAAATAACCACCTACATGTCCTTTATATCTTGTAATAGTAAATTTGATCAATGTCAACATACATCATCTTGATTGGGTCCAGGTGTACTTTGATGTTGTTCTGTGCCATTAGATCCCTCATCCTTCTCACCCCCCTTATCTTCATCTAGCTTAGATTTTTCCTGTAAGAAAAATAAAGGAATTATTTTATTGCTCAAAAAAAAAATTAAATTGTACTTGCAATTATTACAGGTTTTATTTCAAAGTTAGTTCTACTAGAATGTAACAATGTCAACATACATAATCTTGATTGGGTCCGGGTGTACTTTGATATTGTTCTGTGTCACCCCCCTTATCTTCATCTAGCTTAGATTTTTCCTGTAAGAAAAATAAAGGAATCATTTTATTGCTCAAAAATATTTTTAAATTGTACTTGCAATTATTACTGGTTTTATTTCAAAGCTAGTTCTACTAGAATGTATTATTTAAAACTGAAGTTCAGGCAAACAACTTGAATGCACAGGGGAAATACATATAAAAGAGCTGTTTTACTTGCAAAAGGATATCTTTTTCTGCGGATCCAGTCCTGAAATATGCACAACTTTGCCGCATAACGCAGTAAGGTGGATGACATCACAGTTTAAGCAGGAGTGTATTAACCTCTGCTCCAGCAATGTGATGCCTGGGTGGCAATGACATCTTCTCACACTCCTCTTCTGGGTGCGGGATATTTCACCAGCTTAGATAGTCTGGCCGGGCACGGGGGGGGGGGGGGGGGTGTTGTAGTACCTAACTCCTATCACATGCTCAGATTGCATGTGCAGCTCAGTATACAGTTTAAGAAATTTGCGAGGAAGAAGATAAAACTATTTTTTTTGCAGAAGAGACATGGAGAAAGAACAGAAGCATTCTGATGAAGTTATCCCTCCTATTGCCTCTTATCATAATGTTCCTTATCAAGACATTTGCATTCAGCACATCTAATTGGCTCCCAGCCGCTAATCTTCTTCTGTACCCTGGAATGAAGGAGGCTGATACTAAGTCAAATGCAGGTGCTTATTCTAGTTGCATTCATTTTCGTTTTAGCTTTCTCAACATTTGTCACAGAGAATGTAGTCTAATTGATTTTGAGTACATGTGGTGATGTCAACGTATTTCAACATTTCTTTGGTTCCTTAAAGTGGTTCTAAAGGCAGACAGTTTTTTTACCTTAATGCATTCTATGCAATAAGGTAAAAAACCTTTTGTGTACAGCAGCACCTCCCAGCCCCCTAATACTTACCTAAGACCCATCGTGATCCAGGGATGTGTATGAGAGCTTTGGCTCTCTGGGGACTCTCCCTCCTCATTGACTGAGACAGCAGCGAAAGCCATTGGCTCCCACTGCTGTCAATCACAGTCAGTGAGCCAATGAGGAGAGGGAGAGGGGGCGGGTCTGAGTCAGGGTGCTCTGGGGGCACTCTGTAAAAGGGAGGGGCAAGGAACACTTGTGGGGGACCTAAAAAGAGGAGATCGGGGCTGCTCTGTGCAATACCACTGCACAGAGCATGTAAGTATGACATATTTGTTATTTTTTTTAAAATTGCCTTTAATATCACTTTAAAAAAAGGTTATTGTAGCAACCAAAGCTGATTAGCTGATTATTTTCATGGATAATTTCTGTTACTATGACCATATTTATGACTGCATTTCCTTCCATCTTATTTTCCACCAGGGCATTCTGCTCTTCCATCACTATCAGTATATGTTGGTTGCAGGTCTTGCCAATCTCAATCTGGGTCAGATCATAAAACTGCTTGTTTTTCCTTTGTATTTCCATCCTTTGTTTTGGCAATAACTGTCTGCTCCCCAAATTGAATGGATATTACTCAATCAATTTGATTATTCTTATTCTTATTCTTATTATTATTATTATTATTATTATTAAAGCGGGGGTTCACCCGTACATAACACTTTTTACCCTTAGATGGATGCTCGTTTTGTCTAGGGGAATCGGCTAGTTGTTTTAAAATATGAGCTGTACTTACCGTTTACAAAATGCATCTTCTCCGCCGCTTCCGGGTATGGGCTGCGGGACTGGGCGTTCCTATTTTGATTGACAGTCTTCCGAGAGGCTTCCGACGGTCGCATCCATCGCGTCACGATTTTCCGAAAGAAGCCGAACGTCGGTGCGCAGGCGCAGTATAGAGCCGCACCGACGTTCGACTTCTTTCGGCTACTAGTGACGCGATGGATGCGACCGTCGGAAGCCTCTCGGAAGACTGTCAATCAAGAAGGAACGCCCGCTCCCGAAGACCCATACCCGGAAGCGACGGAGAAGATGCATCTCGAAAACGGTAAGTACGGCTCATATTTTAAAACAACTAGCCGATTCCCCTAGACAAAACAAGCATCTATCTAAGGGGAAAAGAGAAAAAAAAAACATCATTGGGTGAACTCCCGCTTTAAGTATTTATATAGCTCCAACATTTTGCATAGCTCTTTACAATATAAAGGGAGACAGTAAAATTACAACACAGTTAAATACAGAAGGAATAGTAAGGCCCTGCTCATGACACTTACAATGTAAAGGAAGGGGGAGGTTGTACAAAAGGTAATAGTTGCAGGGGGTGATCTGATGGAGGTGACTACAGTTTGTAGGTGAGTACAGGGTAGGAGCTGACCAGACATATGGGGATAGGGAGTTCCAGAGGATAAAGGAGGTTCTGGAATTGAGACGCTCATGGGAGGTGGTAAGAAGGGAGCTAAATAGCAAGATGTATTTGGAGGAGCGGAGAGGATGATTTAGGTCAGGGGGGACCAATCTTTTGAAGAGCAAGGGCCACTTAAGCAACTTGGTAACCGGTTGCGGACCACAATGTCGGTTTATGTCTGCCACTACTTGGAGGTGAATGGTGGGCCCAATTGGTTGATGTGCTGCAATTTACTCACACCACGGGTGCAATGCAGTATACCCTTGGCTTTCCTACACTTTGCAATAGACTTCTATTATTTTCTGCAGGTTTGGTGCACTTTCAAAAAGTTCACCAAACTCGCAGGCAATAACAGAAGTCTATGGCTTAGTGCAGGTAACCCGCAGGTAAACTGATTTGCACCTGCGGATCAGTTTGAAAGCAGACCAGTAACCACTACAGAACAGATATGCCCATATATACACTGTGATTTTAGTAATAAACTGACCTTTAATAACAGTATTTTATTCTATTCCACCCCAGAACAGGCAGTCGCGGGCCACATCAGAGGGCTTTGTGGGCCACATGTGGCCCCCGGGACACTGGTTGGGCACCCCTGATTTAGGTGATATCTGCAGATGAGGTTGGTGATGTAGCTGGGGGCCAAGTTATGGATAGCTTTGTACGTTGTGGTTAGAATTTTGAATTTTATACGTTGGGCTATTGGAAACCAGTGAAGGAATTGACAGAGAGGGGCAGCAGTCACGGATTGGTTAATGGTGTATACGTCTAGCAGCAGCATTCATAATAGACTGAAGGGGGATAGGATTGTAAAGGTAGGCAAGTAAGGAGGGAGTTGCAGGAGTCAAGACAGGAAATAACCAAGGAGTGAATATGTTGTTTTGTAAAGTCAGGAAGGGAATTTTTTTTTGAAAATGCTACAGAGGTCATGCAAAAGTATGCAGGCATAGGACACACACCATGCCACACCCCCTTAAATGAGAATTGTAAAAAAAAAAATGATTAGTTAAACCCACAAGTGCTTTTTTTCTATCACTACTATTCGTCTATATTGTATGGAAGAGCCCTGGGGCCATCATAAAAAAAAAAAATACAAAATTCTGAGTTTCAAAGTCAGAATTCTGAGATTAAAAAGACAGAATTCTGTGTTTCAAAGTCAGAATTCTGAGATTAAATGTCAGAATTCTGAGATTAAATGTCAGAATTCTGAGATTAAATGTCAGAATTTCGAGATTAAATGTCAGAATTCCGAGATAAAATGTCAGAATTCTGAGATTAAAAGTCAGAATTCTGAGATTAAAAGTCAGAATTCTGAGATTAAAAGTCAGAATTCTGAGATTAAAAGTCAGAATTCTGAGATTAAAAGTCAGAATTCTGAGATTAAAAGTCAGAATTCTGAGATTAAAAGTCAGAATTCTGAGATTAAAAAGACAGAATTCTGTGTTTCAAAGTCAGAATTCTGTGTTTCAAAGTCAGAATTCTGAGATTAAATGTCAGAATTCTGAGATTCTAAATCTAGTAGTCTCTATTAGGAGGATTTTAGGAGCAATTAGCAATAATGTAGTAACACCCATAGACCATCATTCTGCAGACATACAAGTCTGGTGCTCTAGATATAGATCTGTAAATCTATCTTAGTTACAGCATACAGTATGGGGAAGCAGGCAATGCTGGGCTCTCTGGTTCCTCTACAGTCCCACAGTTTACTGTCATTTGCTCTAACATAAAGAGGGATGCTGAAAACGAGTGTATTGTGTGTGTGAGTGGGGGGGGGGGATGACACAGCTTCCATAGATAACAGAACACAATGCACCCCAACTTTTAGGAAACATTGCACTGTTGCCCCAACAAGAGGGAATTGTGAGCACAATGTGTGTCTTTGTTCAGAACGGCTTGATTATAGCAATTACATGTCTGGACTAATTCTTACAGAGAATGAACCCCATATTACACATAAAAATCGATGCAGGTATATAGCTTGAGAAATAGCTCAATGCATAGGGTGACAGACTTGTGTTTCATATTTTGTGGGTTCGAATCCAGGAGACAGCACAATTTGTTTTTAAGTTATATGTATATATACATATTATTTTATACATTGCTCTTAGATTAAAATAGAGATGTCCCAATACCAATATTAGTAAATCAATATATTGAAAATGTATATGTCTTCAAAAAATTAAGCTCTGAGCTGGATTCGAACCCAAAACTTAAAAACACAGAAGTCTATTACTCTAACCATTGAGCTATAACCCAAATCATAAAACTCTACTCTTTTTTTAGGTTTAATATGGGGTTCATTCTCTGTAAGAATTAGTCCAGACATGTAATTGCTATGATCAAGCCGTTCTGACCATAGACACACATTGTCCTTCTGCCTTCTAGCCATTCACAATTCCCTCATGTTGGGGCAACAGTGCAATGTTTCCTTAAAGTTGGGGTGCATTGTGTTCTGTTATCTATGGAAGCTGTGTCACCCCCCCCCCCCCCCACTCACACACAGAATACACTCGTTTTCAGCATCCCTCTTTATGTTAGAGCAGATGACAGCAAATGGAGGAACCAGAGAGCCCAGCACTGCCTGCTTCCCCATACTGTATGCTGTAACTAAAATAGATTTACAGATCTATATGTAGAGCACAAGAATTGTATGTCTGCAGAATCATGGTCTATGGGTGTTACTACATTATTGCTAATTGCTCCTAAAATCCTCCTAATAGAGACTACTATATTTAGAAACTCAGAATTCTGAGATTTAATCTCAGAATTCTGACTTTTAATCTCAGAATTCTGAGATTTAATCTCAGAATTCTGACTTTGAAACTCAGAATTCTGACTTTTAATCTCAGAATTCTGACTTTTAATCTCAGAATTCTGACTTTTAATCTCAGAATTCTGACATTTAATCTCAGAATTCTGACTTTTAATCTCAGAATTCTGACTTTTAATCTCAGAATTCTGACATTTAATCTCAGAATTCTGACTTTTAATCTCAGAATTCTGACTTTTAATCTCAGAATTCTGACATTTAATCTCAGAATTCTGACTTTGAAACTCAGAATTCTGACTTTGGAAACTCAGAATTCTGACTTTTAATCTCAGAATTCTGACTTTTAATCTCAGAATTCTGAGATTTAATCTCAGAATTCTGACTTTGAAACTCAGAATTCTGACTTTGAAACTCAGAATTCTGACTTTTAATCTCAGAATTCTGACTTTTAATCTCAGAATTCTGACTTTTAATCTCAGAATTCTGAGATTTAATCTCAGAATTCTGACTTTGAAACTCAGAATTCTGACTTTTAATCTCAGAATTCTGACTTTTAATCTCAGAATTCTGACTTTTAATCTCAGAATTCTGACTTTTAATCTCAGAATTCTGACTTTGAAACTCAAAATTCGGAGTTTCTAAATATAGTAGTCTCTATTAGGAGGATTTTAGGAGCATTTAGCAATAATGTAGTAACACCCATAGACCATGATTCTGCAGACATACAAGTTTTGTGCTCTATATGTAGATCTTTAAATCTATTTTAGTTACAGCATACAGTATGGGGAAGCAGGCAGTGCTGGGCTCTCTGGTTCCTCCATTTGCTGTCATCTGCTCTAACATAAAGAGGGATGCTGAAAACGAGTGTATTCTGTGTGTGAGTGGGGGGGGGGGGGGGGGGGGTGACACAGCTTCCATAGATAACAGAACACAATGCACCCCAACTTTAAGGAAACATTGCACTGTTGCCCCAACATGAGGGAATTGTGAATGGCTAGAAGGCAGAAGGACAATGTGTGTCTATGGTCAGAACGGCTTGATCATAGCAATTACATGTCTGGACTAATTCTTACAGAGAATGAACCCCATATTAAACCTAAAAAAAGAGTAGAGTTTTATGATTTGGGTTATAGCTCAATGGTTAGAGTAATAGACTTCTGTGTTTTTAAGTTTTGGGTTCGAATCCAGCTCAGAGCTTAATTTTTTGAAGACATATACATTTTCAATATATTGATTTACTAATATTGGTATTGGGACATCTCTATTTTAATCTAAGAGCAATGTATAAAATAATATGTATATATACATATAACTTAAAAACAAATTGTGCTGTCTCCTGGATTCGAACCCACAAAATATGAAACACAAGTCTGTCGCCCTATGCATTGAGCTATTTCTCAAGCTATATACCTGCATCGATTTTTATGTGTAATATGGGGTTCATTCTCTGTAAGAATTAGTCCAGACATGTAATTGCTATAATCAAGCCGTTCTGAACAAAGACACACATTGTGCTCACAATTCCCTCTTGTTGGGGCAACAGTGCAATGTTTCCTAAAAGTTGGGGTGCATTGTGTTCTGTTATCTATGGAAGCTGTGTCATCCCCCCCCCCCCACTCACACACACAATACACTCGTTTTCAGCATCCCTCTTTATGTTAGAGCAAATGACAGTAAACTGTGGGACTGTAGAGGAACCAGAGAGCCCAGCATTGCCTGCTTCCCCATACTGTATGCTGTAACTAAGATAGATTTACAGATCTATATCTAGAGCACCAGACTTGTATGTCTGCAGAATGATGGTCTATGGGTGTTAATACATTATTGCTAATTGCTCCTAAAATCCTCCTAATAGAGACTACTAGATTTAGAATCTCAGAATTCTGACATTTAATCTCAGAATTCTGACTTTGAAACTCAGAATTCTGTCTTTTTAATCTCAGAATTCTGACATTTAATCTCAGAATTCTGACTTTGAAACACAGAATTCTGACATTTAATCTCAGAATTCTGACATTTAATCTCAGAATTCTGACTTTGAAACACAGAATTCTGTCTTTTTAATCTCAGAATTCTGACTTTGAAACTCAGAATTTAGTATTTTTTTTTTTATGATGGCCCCAGGGCTCTTCCATAATATTGGCTTTTAAAATTTACAAATGCAGCAATTTAGAAATTGTAAGAAAGGTTTAGCACTGGGAAACACTTTTCTGAAAGATAAAAAGTGCATTTTATATACAATGCTATAGATCAGACAAAAATGAGGGACAAATGAGGGGGAAAGTGGGATAGAGGGACATTTCTCCAAATCAGGGACATTTCCTCGAAATCAGGGACAGTTGGGAGCTATGTACAGGAGGTTAAATGGGCAAGATTGTACTTGCAATTATTACAGGTTTTATTTCAAAGTTAGTTCTACTAGAAAGTATTATTTAAATCGTAACTCCAGGCAAACTATATGCAAAATATGCACAACTTTGCCACATAACGCAGTAAGGTGGATGACATCACAGTTTAAGCAGGAGTGTATTAACCTCTGCTTTTTTTCTACCACTACTGTGGCGCCCTGCTCCTGTTGAACAGGCGCTGCTTTAAATTTAGTGGGGGTCTGAGCTGTTATTTGGCTCAGACCAGAGTAATTAACCTCCCTGGCGGTAAACCCGAGCGTGACTCGGGGTTGATTTTTTTATGCTAGGATCGGTAACCCCGAGTCACGCTCGGGCTGGACGTGCAGAGTGTGCAGCGGCGCGGCCAGGGCCGGATTTCCCACAAGGCCAACAAGGCCAGGCCTCGGGGCGGCACTGTGTGCAGGGGCGGCACCGCGCGGCGGAGGAGACAAGGAATTTTTTCAGCGGTGCGGGCCGTGCGGTGGCGGAGAGAGATTACATCTTCTCTCATTGTTCGCACTGCTGTTCCAACTTCCGCCCTTACTTACAGGCTGCGTGACACAGAAGAGAGAGAATTACGTCATCTCTCACCGCCCGCCCTCACTCTCATCTCTCACTCGAGTCTCATGTGCCTCTGTTTCACGGTTAACCTGCAGCTAGTTTCCCCTGGCTGCAAGTACTCTGCAATGCTGGAGGGGGGCTTGATTTTACATGCAATTAGTGACAAACTGATACTTTTTGAGTGGCAGCCAGGTAACTGTGGCAATTCCCATTCTGCTAGCAGGCAGTGTGGCAAGTGACATCCCCATCTCATGGCAGGCGGTTGTGGCAAGTGACATTCCCATCTGGTGGCAGGCAGCGTGGCAAGTGACATCCCCATCTGGTAGCAGGCAGCGTGGCATCTCCATCTGGTAGCAGGCAGTGTGGCAAGTGACATTCCCATCTGGTGGAAGGCAGTGTGGCAAGTGACATCCCCATCTGGTGGCAGGCAGCGTGGCAAGTGACATCACCTTCTGGTGGCAGGCAGCGTGGCAAGTGACATCTCCATCTGGTGGCAGGCAGTGTGGCAA
Source organism: Rana temporaria (assembly GCF_905171775.1). Lineage (NCBI taxonomy): Eukaryota > Metazoa > Chordata > Amphibia > Anura > Ranidae > Rana > Rana temporaria. Next base: position 50,035,860 of record NC_053492.1, read on the forward strand.
GTGACATTCCCATCTGGTGACAAGCAACGGTGGCAAGTGACACGCTCAGGGCTCACACTCATTCTGCTTTATGTTGAGTTGAACTATTTCATTTTATATTACAATGTAATGATAAAAATAATGCATTTCAATCATCCTGACACCATAACAACCATGGTGCCGGGATGATTGAAGCACTAACACCAGTCATTGTCTGGGAAAAATCGCTTACCCCCGCGCATTGAAGGACCCGGCCTTGGGGCGGCAAAGGGAGTAAATCCGGGCCTGGGCGCGGCTTACCTTTCGCTGGATCCACAGGCAAGTTACTCACCTTGTCCCTGGATCCAGCGATGCCACCCCGCTGTGTGAGCGAGCGGGACCTCCTCGCTCGATTCACAGTGTCCCCGTGTGCCGCCGATCTCCGTTCCCTGCGACGTTACGACGCACGGGAGCGGAGAACGGCGCCAAATTCAAAAAAGTAAACAAACACTTTACATACAGTATACTGTAATCTTATAAATTACAGTACTGTATGTAAAAAATACACACACCCCTTGTCCCTAGTGGTCTGCCCAGTGCCCTACATGTTATTTTATAAAAATAAAAAATGTAATTTCTGCCTAAAAACTGTAGATTGTCCAAAAGTGTCCCTTTATGTCAAAAATGGTTTTAGATCAGCTAGAAAACAGCAATAATAAATTATAATCACTTGCAGAAATGTGCAATAGCGATTTGTGGGGAAATTCGTCATAAAAAAAAAAAATAATGACAGCGACAATTCTGCAACTGAGCACATTTCAGTGATTTTGAGTTGATTACATTATTGAATAATTTTTATTATAATTATATTATTATTTGTTATAATTATTTATAATTATTTATTATATTATAATTTATAATTTTGTTTTAAAAAAAAAAATCATACCCGGGATGCCTACAAGACTCTTGCTTGGTCAGATTTAAGTGAGTTATTTCTAAAGATTACAGGCCTACAGTATAAAACGCCAAATTTCCTTGCAAAATAATTGTACCGCTTTTGGTACGTAATTCCAGACAGAATCATACCGCCAGGGAGGTTAAGGACAATTTAGCCTCTATTCCAGCCATGGCTCCGCTGAGAGTACCCACCATTGCTTGCCTGGGGTTGTCATTACCACCCCAGGCCAAGGGTGGCAGCAGCAAGGTCAAGGTGTATTGAGTGTTCCCCTCAGCAACAAATCAGTGGGAGTGGTCGCCCCGCTGTGCATGCTGGGGAGAGGTACTTAAAGGACAGATGCCAATGGTGCGGGGTCTGCCGTCTGCCCACGCCTCATGGCCCGCCTGGCCTGAGGTGCGCGTCCTGAATCCTGGTTCCAGGACCACGTTGGCTGGGGGCTGCGGCTTTGTTTGTGGGCCCAGTTGTCTGGCTGGGGCCTGTGCTGAAAGGGTGATCCTGTGCTGTTCGTCCTGCAGGAGGAAGCCACTTGATGAAGGAAGCCATGGGAGGACCTATCCTGGAGAGGGCCATGCAAGAGGCTGGTACCTTGGAAGAAGGCTAGGAAACTTCATCGAAGGATGCACCGCACACTGAAAGGCTTGATAGTTTTGCCTGTCGGATCTAGAAATTCTAGAGAAGCCAAGCTAAAGAGATCCGTGTGCCGAATCCTGTGACAGGGGATTCCGGACCAAAAGTGTCTCATCTACAAATGGCAAGTGGCAGAGACTGTACTTTGCTTTGTGCGCCATCCCGGGTGCTAGGCCAGTGAGAGGGACCTATCTGGGTGAGCAATACCCACCCTGGCTAGAGTGGCGACGAGAACTGTTTGCTGGAAACAGGAGTGTTTCCCTACTTTGATTATGCACCTGAACCTACCTACCCTCCCACCCCCTCATCCTTTTTTTCTTCTGAAGTTCTCCCAAATAAATCCAAGAAAAATAAGTGTATTGTGTGGACATTGGAATTCTTCAGACTCTCTACTTTCACCCTAGACAGCGAGGATATAGAGGTAACATGCCACCCAAAATATAACCAGCAGCTCCTACGGGGTAGTGCTACACTACTATTCGTCTATATTGGCTTTTAAAATTTACAAATGCAGCAATTTAGAAATTGTAAGAAAGGTTTAGCACTGGGAAACACTTTTCTGAAAGATAAAAAGTGCATTTTATATACAATGATATAGATCAGGCATCATCAGAGGCCTCTAATAGCATCAATTGTGATGAAAAGTGTAAAGCACAATCTCTAAAGCGGTCTTTGCTGACAGGGTGTGCGGGAAAGATGCTGACGCTTCACTCGACTTCCCGAGCGTCACGGCCCCACGTGACCCAGTCTTGCGATCCCGTACAACAGCCGCTCTAGTTAAGGGAAAGAAACGCTGGATCTCGGGCTGCAATGGCTGTGATGTATGTATGTGCCTTTGGAGCTTTAGCCTCCTTCCTCCTCATTCCAAAATTCCAGATTATCAGCTTCTGGCTTCTAGCTCATGTAGGCTCATGTAGGCAGTAGGAGCTGCGGGGTCTGGCTGCCTCTTCTCCAGATTAGCCGGGTGGGTAGATGGAGCTCTGAACGTGTGTCTCTCTACTCCGCAATTATCAGGCTACACCCCCTTTTTTTCTGGTTTTCCACGTATTCCAAGATTTTGAGAAGGGAGCGGAATGGACCCAAAGACCATACAAGACGAGCCAAGTGTATCGCACACAAGCCCTGGAGAACCGGAGCCTGACTTAAGGGCATTACTACAAGTGCTCCCAACCCATGCAGATATGCAGGCCCTCCCAACCCGCGCTGATATGGAACTCTTCGTTACAAGGGTTGAGGAGGACATGGAATCGCTGATCGCACGCATGGAGGAGATCTGGAGGTGGTACGAGGAGAAGTCCAGCAACTAGCAGATAAGTTAAAAAACAATGGCCGAGATTCAAGAAGCAATTGCGCCTGCGTAACCATAGGTTACGCAGCGCAATTGCTTACTTGCTCCGGCGTTACGAATGCTCCTGATTCAGGAACATCGTAACGCCGACTGCAGCCTAAAATCTGCGTGGCATAAGGCTCTTATGCCACGCAGATTTTAGGCTGCATTCTTGCGTTGACCGCTAGGGGGCGCTCCCATTGTGATCAGCGTATAGTATGCAAATTGCATACTAACACCGATTCACAATTGTTGCGCGGGCCCTGCGTACGCAAGTAACGTCGTTTCCGTACGGCATGCTTAGCGTAAGGCTGCTCCTGCTAATAGCAGGCGCAGCCAATGCTAAGGATACCCGTCGTTCCCGCGTTGCAACGTTCGAATTTTACGTTGTTTGCGTAAGTGAATCGTGAATGGCGCTGGACGCCATTCACGTTCACTTTGAAGCAAATGATGTCCTTGCGACGTCATTTGCCGCAATGCACGTCGGGAAAGTTTCCCGACGGAGCATACATTTAATTTAAATGATTCCCGCTCCCGGCGGGATCATTTACATTGCGCGCGCTTACGCCGGGCAATTTTGCCGGCGCGCCCTCGCAATTTACGGAGCTACTGCTCCGTGAATCGAGGGCAGCGGCGCAAATTTGCGGGGGTGCAGGGCAAAATCGTTGCCCTGTGCCTCCACAAAAAAAGAGCAAATCTCTTTGAATCTGGGCCAATGAAACCATGTTGGTATCATTAGGAAAGCGTATTACACATTTAGAGAAGGCACAAATCTACCAGTCTTCCCAAGCCAATGTTATGCAATTGAGGTTTGGGGAATTTGAGGTTCAGGGGGATTCCTGAAGTAAAAGGGAGAGAAATGTTACAACAAACTATTCAGACGATTTGTCTTAAGTTAGCCACTCCTCCCTCCCCCAGGTCTTTGAGTTTGAAAGACTACACAGATCTTTGGGCCCCCGCTCAGATAGAGGCAATAGAAGTACCGGACTGGTTGCAACACATACCAGGACTGTCAAGGCAAACAATAAACCCAGCAGAGACAAAGGACCTGGCAGTACCAGTGCCAGTGCAAAGGAGAGGAGAAGGGGACCCTTATGGGGCCCCCCTAAGTGAATAGAAATGAGAGATGTACTGGACTAGTAAACTTTCAACAGGGCTCCCTTATTCCTTTTTTTTTCAGCTTTTGGACATCCCCTTTAGGGCTCCCTCCCAGGGAGGTTATTCCTCTCCCCCAAAACTCTTCTACCCTTTGGGGTTCCCTCTCCCCCATTTTTCCCCCTCTCCCCCCTATATACACATAGTATATGGATGTCAGCTCCGGCACCCCCTCCCCTTTCTTTTTCTCTTTTTTTTTATATTTTGTTGTTTGGCCTTTGCGCTCTTGTTGGGACCCCATGCATTGCACAAGGGGGGGAAGAGATTTCATGGATTTAACCACTGAAATAACACTATACAAGAAACACATAAAAGACCTCCCCCCTTTTTTTTTAGGAGAGGGTAAGATGTAGTTTAAAATAAGAGGGTTGCTCTCCCTTTTTTATTTTTTGGTAAAAAGGTTAAAACATTATTAAACACAAAAACGTAATACAGAGACACCCTTAGACAGCGCCATTGCCAATCTGAGGGTAGTGTTCAATTTATTGTACTAGCAGCTTTAGATACACTTGACCTCCATTTTTGCTGGACAGCTTAGTCTGTTAAAGAAAGAAGAAAAATACAAAACATATTGATTGGATCAACAGGTGAAAATGAAAGAAAAAATAAGAATTGGATAAGTGTAGGATATTATTTTAAATTTTTTGGGCTTAATACTGATTTACCGTATATACCCGAATATAAGCCGAGGCACCTAATTTTACCACAAAAAAATGGGAAAACGTATTGACTGGAGTATCAGGCCTCGTACACACAACCGAGTTTCTCGGCAAAAACCAGCAAGAAACTTACTGGGAGATATTTTTTTGCCGAGGAAACCGGTCGTGTGTACATTTTCGTTGAGGAAACTGTCGAGAACCTCGACGAGCCAAAAAAGAGCAAGTTCTCTATTTCCTTGACGGGAGTCCAAATTGGCTCGTCGAGTTCCTCGACGGGCTGGTTTTCGACGAGAAACTCGGACGTCTGTATGCTAAGAAACCCGCGCTTGCTCAGATTAAAGTATGAGACGGGAGTAAAAGTAGCAATTGTAATGGAGATAACACATTTTTAAAGCTGTAACAGACTGAAAAGTGCAAATCGTCTCTTATCAAACTTTTATTTAACACGCAAACACATGAAATTAGCAAAAGCAGCCCCAAGAGTTTAGCCAGTGGAATCGAACTTCCCCTGCCATTGTATGTGTTGTATGTCACTGCGTTTGAGAACAAGGAGATTTTGGCTTGACAGTGTGTACGCAAAGCAAGCTTGTCGAGTTCCTCGACAAGCCTAAGAAGGAACTCGACGAGGAACTCGATGTGTTTCGCCCGTCGAGTTTCTCGGTCGTGTGTACGAGGCCTAAGCCTAGGGTGTGAAATGCAGCAGGTACTGGTAAATAAGAAAAAAAATAGATACCAATAAAATTACATTAATTGAGGCATCAGTAGGTTAACCACTTCAGCCCCAGACCATTGGATGTCAAATGACCAGGCCACGTTTTGCGATTCGGCACTGCGTCGCTTTAAATGACAATTACCTGCGACGCGGCTCCCAAACCAAATCGACGTCCTACGCCCAGCCATATTCACGTCCAACGTAAACTACGTAAAATACGCCGGTTTGAGTTCCCTGGTGCAGACCTTTACATGTCTGCTGCTGGGTTACACCTCCTTTATGGGGCGCAAGTACCATCGTGAATCGGCGTATCTCCCTCATTTGCATATTAGAAAATCAATGGGAACGCCAAATGCGTTCAGCGTAAATATGCGCCCACTCTACGCCGGCGTAGGCAAGTTACGTCGGTGGATTGAAGCCTGTTTTTAGGCGTATCTTAGTTTTGTGGGCCCGGAGCACAGATACGACGGCGCATATTTGCACTTACGCGGCGTATCTCGAGATACGTCGGCGCAAGTGCTTTGTGAATCCGGGCCTATAACTTTTGTGCAAACCAATCAATATACACTTATTGCAATTCCTTTTACCAAAAATATGTAGAAGAATGCGTATCGGCCTAAACTGAGAAAAAATTACTTTTTTTTAAAGAAAGCTCTAATTGTGGGAAAAAAGGACGTCGATTTTGTTTGGGAGCCACGTCACAGGTAATTGTCATTTAAAGCGACGCAGTGCCGAATCGCAAAAAGTGGCCTGGTCATTTGGCAGCCAATGGTCTGGGGCTGAAGTGGTTAACCTACTGATGCCTCAATTAATGTAATTTTATTGGTATCTATTTTTTATTATTATTTACCAGTACCTGCTGCATTTCACACCCTAGGCTTAGGCCTCGTACACACGACCGAGAAACTAGACGGGCGAAACACATCGAGTTCCTCGTCGAGTTCCTTGTTAGGCTTGAGGGACATTAGTGATAGCTATGCAACCTAAAGCAGAAAAGGTAGATTTGTTTTGTTACTGAAAACTCAGCATAGTAAACTTGAAAACACCCAAATTCAATTAACCCCCAAACCTAAACGTCAATCACTTAACCATAAGGCCTCGTACACACGACCGTGAAACTCGACAGGCGAAACACATTGTTTTCCTCGTCGAGTTCCTTGTTAGGCTTGCCGAGGAACTCGACAAGCTTGCTTTGCGTACACACTGTCAAGCCAAAATCTCCTTGTTCTCAAACGCAGTGACATACAACACATACAACGGCAGGGGAAGTTCGATTCCACTGGCTAAACTCTTGGGGATGCTTTTGCTAATTTCATGTGTTTGCGTGTTAAATAAAAGTTTGATAAGAGACGATTTGCACTTTTCAGTCTGTTACAGCTTTAAAAATGTGTTATCTCCATTACAAATGCTACTTTTACTCCCGTCTCATACTTTAATCTGAGCAAGCGTGGGTTTCTTAACATACAGACGTCCGAGTTTCTCGTCGAAAACCAGCCCCTTGAGGAACTCTACAAGCCAATTTGGACTCCCGTCGAGGAAATAGAGAACTTGCACTCTTTTTGGCTTGTCGAGGTTCTCGACAGTTTCCTAGACGAAAATGTACACACGACCGGTTTCCTCTGCAAAAAAATATCTCCCAGCAAGTTTCTTGCTGGTTTTTGCAGAGAAACTCGGTTGTGTGTACGAGGCCTGATACTCCAGTCAATACGTTTTCCAATTTTTTTGTGGTAAAATAAGGTGCCTTGGCTTATATTCAGGTCGGCTTATACTCGGGTATATACAGTAAATCAGTATTAAGCCCAAAAACTAAAAAATAATATCCTACACATATCCAATTCTTCTTTTTTCTTTCATTTTCACCTGTTGATGCAATCAATATGTTTTGTATTGTTCTTCTTTCTTTAACAGACTAAGCTGTCCAGCAAAAATGGAGGTCAATTGTATCTAAAGCTGCTAGTACATTGAACACTACCCTCAGATTGGCAATGGCGCTGTCTAAGGGTGTCTCTGTATTACGTTTTTGTGTTTAATAATGTTTTAACCTTTTATACCTATGTGTGTGGTATCCCAAATACATGTTTCAACAAAAGCATGCAGCATTCACAGCATCTGCTGTTGCAATTTTAAAATTTTCCCATGTCCAAGGAGCGGCAGGTACTGAATGCTCTAACTAGAGATAAAAAATGCTTGCTTCTCTTTAGGGAGCTACCATACTGTATTGTAAACTCTAAATAGAGCATGTGACCTCCCAAATAAGCCATATAGTGTTGCCAACATCCCTGATGATGAACAAAAGGTCAAAAAGTACCCCCCGGAACTAGTGGGACTTTTAAGGCAACGATGAGGACACAAAAAAATAGATATGAGCAAATTTTATTACAAAGGTATAAATGTAAAACAGGTGTATACATCAGCATTGGGTAGGGGGGGGGGGAATGGTTAGGGTACATGAAGGTATTCGGTGAAGGAGTTATGAAAGAAGAAGGGGGATTTTTGATCTTCTCTGAGAAATGCAGTATTGGTCTAGTTAGGAAAGTCTCTGAGGCCTCGTACACACGACTGAGGAACTCGACGGGCGAAACACATCGTTTTGCTTGTCGAGTTCCTTGTGAGGCTGTCGAGGAACTCGGCGAGCAAATTTTCTCCTTTCCCGTCGAGGAAAAAGAGAACATGCTCTCTTTTTGGCTCGACGACTTCCTCGACAGTTTCCTCGTTGAAAAATGTACACACGACCGGTTTCCTCTGCAACAAAAAAAAAAACAGCAAGTTTCTTGCTGTTTTTTGCCGAGAAACTGGCCTGAAAGTGTGATTTCTGTAACTGTTGTAGCAAGATACCAATAACCTACACTCTCAGAAGTGTTGGCAACCAGTTGACTCAGTTGATCAGAATGACATCTTGAAGATCGTTGAGAATTTTTTTCAAACTGTGCAGATCTTGGCAACAATCAATGATCATAGATGTGATTTGAATGGAGGCTGGGACATAATTCTGGAAAGGTGGCAGTGATGCTTAACAGCAGTGAGGAAAACTAAACTACAGGCAGAGATAGGCACAAAATACTAAGAAACAAAATGAAACATTTAAAAAAAAACAACAACCCACAACATGTGTGTAACATGACATTCTTGCAGGGGTTTTGAGTTATGACAATGTACAGACCTTATAATATAGTATACTTATATCCAAAGTTTTTTAGCCTTGGGACTTGCCACCCGATGTGTAAGAGGGTGCCGCATTCATAGCAACATAGCAAGCTCTTTTGGTGACCTTGGCAATGCAGTTGGGTGTAAAGTACCACCAGCAATAATTGAGCTCTTTGCAGTCAAAATGTTATCCTAGTCCGGGGCTTCTAGAGTTTCCCCAATGGGAATTTATTGCTGTACGTCAAGGAGGTAAAGAAGGTATCAAGTCTGTTGGAATGTGGATTGCATAGGCAAAGTTCTTCTAATAGAAATGGGCACAATGGGCTACTGGAGCGAACTTTAATAAGCATACTACTAGCATAGTGCCTACTCTGAAGGTAGTGGAAGATTTACATGTGAGGATTCGGAACATCCCACTTATCTTTAAACTGTATTTCCACTATTGCAGTCACATTTGAGAAAACCCCACTATGTTTGTTATGTGTTCCTATTCACACAGCATACCTATAAATACATTTTTTACATCTCTTCTGTAACGGCTACCCTTATAGTGAGAGGGTCTCAGCCGTTGGAGAAGTCCTTTTCCCTGGCAAGCTGCAATATGCAGGTACCGCCGGTATATCCCATCGAACGCCCTTCCAAGAAACAAGACGGGCTACGTTTGCAGAGTCAAGCAGACTGACTTTTAATGCCACATTTTACCTCCTTATATCTGGTTACAAACTTTACAGAAACAAATGACACCCCCCCCCCCACCCAGGGGGGCTTCAATACACATACTTTGAAATAATGACATTCCCTTGAGCCAATCAGTCGCTAGACGTTTTGGCTCCTAAACTTAGCTTGATCAGACAATAGAATTCAATTAACCTTTAAAACAATTATCACTCACACATAATCCCCATCAGCATACACCTCACAGGAGGCTGTTACCTACACAAAAGAGAGTTCATTAGCTATGCAAAGGGAACATTAGCATTCAGCAGTGAAAGAGACCCTTGTCCAATTAACCCTTTGAGCTCAGAATACAATGTGGTACATCCAATTGTGACAAGCCATGCAGTTCCTTGTAGTCCTCCCTGCATGAAGATTATAAATGTCCAGGCAGAATACATAGGTCTGTTACATCTTCTTTTTAGCATGTTCCTTGGGAGAAAAGCCTCTGGGCAGACAGCAAACTACTCTGAAGAACTTCAAAGTGAGTCTGTCCCCACAGACAGGCTCAGTTTCCTCTAATTGACATGCAATGCAGAAGTCCAGCTTTTGGGCCTTTAACCCTTTGTTAACATAGACAGGGTTCAACTCTAACTTGCAAATGATAATTACCGTATTTATCTTCATATAGCGCGCACCGGCGTATATCGCGCACCCCCAACCTAGAAGGGAAATTCCTGGAAAAAAAAGAAAACACTTACAGTTTGAATGCCCCTCGTCGGTATCTTGCCCGGCGTCCATCGGCGGCCTTGTCCGGTCCAGCGTCCGTCTGCGTCCGTGGTGGTGTCCTCCCCGCTTCTCCCGCGCTGTTTTTGAGCCGATCACCACTTCCCACGCTGTGTTTGAACGCCGCCGACATATACCGAGCGCAGTACACTTGGGCACGCTCGACCACGAACGGCTCCTCTCGCATAAAGGCTAGAAGGCAGCACAGGGCGTGACCGCGAGCGGAGCCGAGCCTGGCCGAGTGTACTGCGCTCAGTATATGTCGACGTGGCATTCAAACACAGCGCGGGAAGCGGGTATCGGCGTATATCGCGCACCCACGATTTTCCCCTGGTTTTAAGGGGAAAAAAGTGTGCGGTATACGCCGATAAATACGGTAGATCTGCCTGCATATTATATAGACAGGGTTAAGGTAAACATTAACTCCCCAGCCCCAACATAAACATTACTTACAATAACTAAGTAGGATATTTAAGTTGTTTCTAAAAAAAAAAAAAAAAAAACTGCAAGTATGCTCTTTGCTGCAGAAGAGACAAGCAATGTCTTCTTTAGAACATTCATTGAGCTGCGCATGTCTGCCGGGATAACTGAAACTGTTGTTTCTGTTTCAATGTACAAGTGTTGAATTCCCATTGGTTCTTCCTTGTCCCCTACCCCCTCTATGACCAGGCTAAGGGGAGTGTCCCTAACTGTGTTTAAAGGTGTATGTTTTGTATTTAATAAACAGTTTATGCTCTGCATGTTTAACCCTCAACACCTGTGTGTTTTGCCTCGTGACTGGGGGGGTTAAGGGCTGGTTATGGCGAGTCTGCCGGCGCGTTTGGAGAACAGGAGACGCAGGTCTGGCGGAGGTGCCCAGCCTGGGTATCTGAGATCCGTCACAATAGGCATGTGATAGTTCATATAATTTGTTATAGGTTGTTAGAAAAGCATCTTATGTAGATGTGGCTGGTGTGCTCTGTGCATTGAAGATACTCCCATTTTTTGTTTTGTCCACAAATGTCTGATACAGATCAGCCCTCTGCTACAACTTGTACCATATATTCCCATTGCACACCATACTATAATTTTAACCCTGATGTTTGCCATTCTTCAGTATGACAGAATAAAGATACATTGGGGGTTATTTACAAAAGGCAAATCCACTTTGCACTACAAGTGCAAACTACAAGGGCAAAGTGCACTTGGAAGTTCAGTCGCTGTAGATCCGAGGGGGACATGCAAGGAGAATAAAAAACAGCATGTTAGCTTGCACATGATTGGATAATAAAATCAGCAGAGCTTCCCCTCATTTCAGATCTACCCCTCAGATTTACAGTGACTGCACTTGTAGTTTGCACTTGTAGTGAAAAGTAGATTTGCCTTTCGTAAATAACACCCATTGTCAACAAACTAAATTGAAGTTCCAAAAAATGTTATTGCACTTAATCACACACAAAAAAGTGAAGTGAAATGAATAAACGATGTCATAGACAGTCTTTAAAATTCTGTCATGTACCTGTCAGAAACATACTTGATGCTTTTCTAGTGTGATTCCCTTCCCGGCCATCTCATCTGCCACACTGATTGGTACATAATAGACTTTTGTAGTAGTGGTAGGTGGCGATTGTTGGGGAACTGAGAGGCTGAGTTCCATGACAGTGGGCAGATTCATAGTGCTATTCAATCCAATAGCAGCTTCTGAATCTGCCCACTGCCATCCATTGTCATTCAAACAAGGAGGACCTAAAAACAACTTAAGCCGGGGAACCTCCTTGCCAACAGCTAAATAGGGTCAGAGATAGAGCCTCATACAGGGCCATTTTCATGACAGCTTCCGGGCAGGGATTTTTTTCTCAGAGAATAGGTGCAGAAACCCACCCTCCCCAGTCAACTACCCACCCCCAACTGCACCCCATACCCTTTCCTGCCCCCAATCCCTCCATTCCTTAGTAAAGTGTTGATAAATAATGGGTGTAATGAAGGCACACAACCCCCCCTCCCCCCGTCCATAGCTCACCTCCCCATCCATAGGTCACTCTCTCTACTCTCGGTCACAGCTCACCCTCTCCCCTGCTCTCCACAGTTCACCCCCTCCACCCCATCCACAGGTTACCTTCTGTTCTCTCCTCCTTGGTTCACCCCCCCCCAACAGCTCACCCCCCACCCCATACACTGGTTGCCTTCTTTTCTCTCGTCCACAGTTCACCCACCCCCGCTCATACCCTCATCCACAGCTCACCCCCCCCCCCACATCCCAACCCTCCCGTTTAACCTCTGTCAATATGCCACCTCTGGACACCCCTCATCCACAGCTTACACCCCCAGACCACAATCACCTCTGCATCCCTATCCACGCTTATCTTTCTCTCCTCCACATTTCACTTCTGCACCCCTATCTACAGCTCACCCCAATCCACAGCTCCAAACCTCTGCAACCCTCCATCTTTCACCACTGCACCCCCAACTCTCTTAACTCTGTTCAAATCCCCCTACCCTCAACTCTCATTTTGCACAATCTCTAACCCTCCCAGTTTTGACCTCTGCAGAACATCCAAAACTTTACAGTCTCTACTCTCTCTGCACAACCAGCCCACCCTTCCTCCCCTTTTTCCTCCGCAGCTCTCTCTTGCTTTGGCATTTAGCAGTGCAGCCAACTCAGTTCTATTAAGCCTTGTACACACGACCAAGGAACTCGATGGGCGAAACACATCGTTTTGCTCGTCGAGTTCCTTGTTAGGCTGTTGAGGAACTCGACAAGCCAATTTTCTCCATTCCAGTCAAGGACATAGAGAACATACTCTCTTTTTGGCTCGTCGAGTTTCTCGACAGTTTCCTCGACGAAAATGTACACACGACCGGTTTCCTCGGCAAAAAATATCTCCCAGCAAGTTTCTTGCTGGTTTTTGCCGAGAAACTCGGTCGTGTGTACGAGGCCTTAGGCACATTAGGCTGTTTTTTTTCCTTAGCCTACTGCAGTCTCCTCCATGCAGCTCCACCTGTCAGATCAGTGTAGCACATAGCCAAGGAGGAGTTTCAGAACACTTCACTCTGCTCAGTGCTAAAAAAGATCTGACAGGCAACAGGATGGGTTATCTGCCTCTGGAATCCCAAATAAAAGCCAACAGTTGCGGCATCTGGACCCGGTCACAGGGCACCGATTAATCAGATGTGGGACACATGCCCTGGATGCAGGTACTAGCACACAGAAGCCGTTGGAGGAAGTCAATTGTATAGAAAACTTTCTCTACCGGCTTATGTGTTATGTAACAGACTGCAGAGGAGAGGGCTGCCAGAGGTGGTGGAACGGTGTCCGGCACGTTCCTGCAGAAAAAAAGCCCTGGTCATGGGCCAACCTGATATTTGGCAAATTGATAAAGATGAGGGCCCTGTCCCAAGACAGGATAACCTGTACTGCTTCACTGGCTCAAATTGTATAGCAAGAATAGACACAGAGTCTGCTTGCTTTGTTCCCAAAAGTGAAGAGATCTCTCTGCAGCATGGAGAGCTGCTTTTTATTGGCAAATGACATCACAAAACATATGCATTCAGATTGGTTAACTTACACATTTTACTCCCATTTACCCTCCCCCTGTGACGTCTGTAGCACATGGCACACATTTCCAAAGTCCAGGGGCCATCTTTATTTCAGACGATGGTGTGGGCTATGGGAGGAGCTGTCTATAGGAGCAAGGAGTGGAAGTCCATATTTGGAAACAATTCTCTGGTCACGGGACATAAATTCCTTTGGTAGGATGAAGACAGGGAGGGGGAAGGTTGAACACATTTGAAACATAAGGGAAAAAAGGCATCTGAACAAACAGCTCTCCTTTGTCCCTTTTCCAATGCTGAGTTATAACTTCTTTAAGTCATCATATCTGATATAAAATTCTCAAGGAAAACAAAACACTATTGTGATACATATTTTTCACACATGCATATATATATATATATATAACGAATATAAAAAACAATATGAAAATATAAAAGAAATTATAAGAATATAAAAAGAGAGAAACATCTCTGTGGTTCTAATAAAATAATTAGCTTAAAGTGGAGGTTTTCACCCGAAAACTTAATTTTTAACATAAGATTGATGCTCATTTTGTCAATGGGAATCGGGTAGTTTTTTTTAAATCGAAGCAGTACTTACCTTTTTAGAGAGCTTGTTCTCTGCCGCTTCCGGGTATGGGCTGCGGGACTGGGCGTTCCTATTTGATTGACAGGCTTCTGACAGACTTCCGACGGTCGCATACATCGCGTCATGATTTTCCGAAAGTAGCCGAACGTCGGTGCGCAGGCGCCTGTATAGAGCCCCATCGACGTTCGGCTACTCGTGACGAGATGTATGCGACCGTCGGAAGCCTGTCAATCAAATAGGAACGCCCAGTCCCGAAGACCATACTTGGAAGCGGCGGAGAAGATCGCTCTCTAAAACGGTAAGTACTGCTTTGATTTTAAAAAAACTACCCGATTCCCCTTGACAAAATGAGCATCAATCTAATGTTAAAAAAACATCCCGCTTTAATTCAAAATAAAAATGTTACCCTAATCCATCACAATACCTTTGTTCACCAGCTCAGAGTTGGTTTTAGATGCCACCAGTTTCCCGATTTGTGAACTGACTGTAACTCTTAAATAATTTGTCACTGTCATAGTGTCAGGTTCTAAAAGTGGCGGTAGTAAGGACTACCTTAATTTGTAAAAATGTATTGGTAATGTTACAGAAACTGGCACAAATGCTTATTGAATAAGTCACATGTATTTCTAAAGGGCACTACTGCCAGTAAACTATCCTTGGTGCTTTACTGAATTCCTCAGACAATTTTTGCTTTTGTATAGAAAATATAGCCATATGTACTGGATTCTCTAACACCGTCAGACTTACATTTGCCATTGAGATTTGCAGCAAAAAGTTAGCAGCAAGCAGAATTTTCAAAAAAGTCTTCATTTCTATAGGATAACAAAAAAATTAATTTTAATAGATTTAAAATGACGCTAAACAATATCCTTAGTTTCCAAAAATAATCCATACACGTGCATTACTTAATGGTACTCTATTTTCAAGAAATTGTTGCCCCCCTCCACCAGAATACACTGAATAAAGAATATACCATCCATAGCGATCACATCATTACAATGTAAACAAAACAGTTCTGAAACAAAATAGTTCTTCTATTCATGACTGTTTTGCATACTATTTTGATGCTGTGATTGGCCCACAGCTATAAAATGGTACCTGGGCTAAGCACAGCAGGCTGTACAATGTAATTAGCAGTAGCCAATCGCAGATCACAATAGTAAGCAAGCTGCCATTAATGAAAGCCATTCACGATAGCTAAAACTATTGCTTTTACCAATGACCATCACTGTTATATGCAATAATAGAGCAAAGAAAATCCTTGATCATTGAAAAAAAATTCTTCAACTTAATTTTTTTTTACCATACTGTCACCAGTCAGTATCCCTGATCACTGCCACACCAGTCATATGATGATGCTGTACTGCACTGATGACCGTATGTAAAAAAAATAATGTGAACAAATAATGTATTTAATTTCTTAATTTTCCAAAAAATTGTGACAAAAAATACAACTTCAAAAAACTCACCATGACTCTTACTAAATACCTTGGACTGTCTCCTTTAAAGAAATTGGTCATTTGGGGGGTATTTGTACTGACCTGGAATTTTAGGGCCTAAAGAAATTAGATAGTTTGTCAGTACGCCAGGATTGACCAGTTTTCAAATATACAGCCGTGGCCAAAAGTTTGGAGAATGACACAAATATTTTCACAAAGTCTGCTGCTTCAATGTTTTTAGATCTTTTTGTCAGATGTTACTATGGTATACTGAAGTATAATTATGAGCATTTTATAAGTATCAAAGGCTTTTATTGACAATTACTGTACTTGAAGTTTATGTTAATGCCGCGTACACAGAATCGTTTTTCGGGTTGTAAAAAATTACATTTTTAATGATCTAGAAAAATTTAAGTTTTTTTCAACCCGATCGTTAAAACGGCCTTGCCTTAACATGATCATGAAAAAAAAATGCTCTAGCAAACCGTGGTGGCGTACAACACGTACGGCTGTACTATAAAGGGGAAGTTTCATTCGGATGGCGCCACCCTTTGGGCTGCTTTTGCTGATTTTGTGTTAGTAAAAGACGATTCGCGCTTTTCAGTCTGTTATAGCGTGATAAATGTGCTTACTCCATTACGAACGCTATTTTTACCAGAACGAGCGCTCCCGTCTCATAACGTGAATAACGTGACGTTAAAAACGTAGTGAAAAATTAGAGCATGTTCGAAATTTTTAATGCCCATTTTTACATCATGAAAAATGCTCTGGAGCCCACACATGATCGTTTTTAATGACATTAAAAAAAAAAAAACTTAATTTACAACCCAAAAAACGGTCGTGATTAAAGTCTGGGGAGTTTCCTGGCCTGGACCCAAAAATGAAATATTTTGTTCCCCAAGCCACTTAGTTATAACTTATGCCTTATACAGTACATCATGCTGGAAAAAACATTGGGGGTTATTTACAAAAATGCAAATCCACTTTGCACTACAAGTGCAACGTGCACTTGAAATTGCACTGAAAGTGCGCTTGGAAGGGCAGTCGCTGTAAATCTGAGGGGTAGATCTGAAATGAGGGGAAGCTTTGCTGATTTTATTATCCAATCATGTGCAAGCTAAAATGCTGTTTTCTTTTTTTCCTTGCATGTCCCCCTCGGATCTACAGCGACTGCACTCCCAAGTGTACTTTGCACTTGTAGTGCAAAGTGGATTTGCCTTTCGTAAATAACCCCCATTGCTTGTCATCAAACTGTTCTAGTATGGTTTAAAGACGTTGCTCATGGAGGATGTTTTTTTACCATTCTTTATTCACGACTGTGTTCTTAGGTAAAATTGTGAGTGAGCCCACTCCCTTGGCTTTCAAAGCAACCCCACACATGAATGGTCTCAGGATGCTTTACCATTGGCATGACACAGGACTGATGGTAGCACTCACCTTTTCTTCTCCGGACAAGGTTTTTTCCAAATGCCCCAAACAATTGGAAAGGGGAATCATTTGAGAAAGTGACTTTACCCCAGTCCTCAGTAATCCAATCCCTGTACCTTTTGCAGAATATCAGTCTTTCCCTGATGTTTTCCCTGGAGAGAAGTGACTTCTTTGCTGCCCTTCACTGTGCGTGCAGATGCAGTCACA
Organism: Rana temporaria; assembly: GCF_905171775.1. Classification (NCBI taxonomy): domain Eukaryota; kingdom Metazoa; phylum Chordata; class Amphibia; order Anura; family Ranidae; genus Rana; species Rana temporaria. The sequence continues at coordinate 50,053,034 of NC_053492.1, forward strand.
CCTGTATGCTGCCATTCCTGAGCAAGCTCTGAACTGGTGGTGGTGCCATTATACCGCAGCTCAATCAACTGTAGGAGACAGTCCTGGCACTTTCTGGACTGTCTTGGGCGCCGTGAAGTCTTCTTCACAAATGCAGTGTTAATGTTTTTTATGGAAAAAAATTGAAAATGTAAAAGGTTGCACTGTCCCATAAACAAAGAAAAACCCTTTAAAAGAAAATATGTATTAACTTATAATATATATATATATATATATATATATATATATATATATATATATATATATATATATATATATATATATATATATATATATATATATATATATATATATATATAGAGTAAGAGGTGTTGGGACGCAGAGCCTGGAGCAGTCGGATCCATCCATCCATCCATCTTTGAGTGAGGTCGGGAGACACACATTGAATGTGGCCAGGCATTGGGCGTTTTCTTACCGCATGCGTTAGATGATCTCTTATAATTTAGAGATCATCGGAAGTTGGTAAGAGGCCAATTTATTTTACATTTGGATTGTTATACTTTATTATCATGGTAACAGTGCATAGCACATCCAGTTGGTGGAATACTAATGGAATATTTTTTTCTTTATTTACCACTAGTTGATACACTGCGTTTGCTATATTTTTTTAAAGGTTTTTTTCTTTGTTTATGAGACAGCGCAACCTTTTACATTTTCAAATTTTTTCCATTATCTCTTTGTATCCAAGGAGTGATAAAAGTGCAGCAGTCTACACTTAAAATTAGCGCAAGATTTTCACACACATTTCAATGTTTTTTATGGGATTATATTCAAAGAGGAACTTTGCAATTAATTGCAATTCACCTGATCACTCTTCATAACATTCTGGAGTATATGAAAGCTGCCATCCTAAGAACTGAGGCAGCAGACTTTGTGAAAATTAATATTTGTGTCACTCTCAAAACTCAACTGGCTACAGCTGTACTGTACATACCATAGTTGAACCACTTAAGGACCGCCTCCTGCACTTTTACGCTGGCAGAATGGCACGGCTGGGCACAAGCACGTACCTGTACATCCTCTTTAGGTGCCCAGCCGTGGGCCATGGGCGCGCGCCCAAGACCCGGTCCGAAGCTCCGTGACCCGCAGACCTGAACGCCGCTGGAGTCCCGCGATCGGTCCCCGGAGCTGAAGAACGAGGAGAGCTGTGTGTAAACACAGCTTCCCCGTTCTTCACTGTGGCGCTGTCATTGATCTCATGTTCCCTGATATAGGGAAGCACGATCAATGATGTCACACGTCCAGCCCCGCCCCCCTACAGTTAGAAACACATATGAGGCCACACTTAACCCCTTCAGCGCCCCCTAGTGGTTAAATCCCAAACTGCAATTGTAATTTTCACAGTAAACAATGCATTTGTATAGCATTTTTTGCTGTGAAAATGACAATTGTCCCAAAAATGTGTCAAAATTGTCCGATGTGTCCGCCATAATGTCGCGGTCACAAAAAAAAAAAAATCGCTGATCGCCACCATTAGTAGTAACAAAAAAAAATATTAATAAAAATTCAATAAAACTATCCCCGATTTTGTAAACACTATACATTTTGCACAAACCAATCGATAAACGCTTATTGCAATTTTTTTTTACCAAAAATGGGTAGAAGAATATGTATCAGCCTAAACTGAGGAAAAAATAAAATTCTATATATTTTTGGGGGATATTTATTATCGCAAAAAGGAAAAAATATTGCATTTTTTTCAAAATTGTCGCTCTATTTTTGTTTATAGCGCAAAAAATAAAAACCGCAGATGTGATCAAATACCACCAAAAGAAATCTCTATTTGTGGGAAAAAAAGGACGCCAATTTTGTTTGGGAGCCACGTCGCACGACCGCGCCATTGTCAGTTAAAGCGACGCAGTGCCGAATCGCAAAAACTGGCCGGGTCCTTTACCTGCATTTTGGTCCGGGTCTTAAGTGGTTAAAGAGGCTAAAACTTTCCTACAGACTAAATAATATATACTGATTTGGGTTATATTTACCAAAGAAATGTAGCAGACTACACGTTGGCCTACATTTATTAAGAAAGATTATCTGTTTGCAAATTTTATTAACAGAAACTAAGAAAAATGTGTTTCTTTTTCAAAATTAACAGTATCTTTCCATTTATATAGCAAACATTTTAAAATAAACTCAGTGGTAAATAAAGATGTCTGATAATATGATATACATTTTGTTTACATACAGTGTTGGTTGCCTAAGCAATTACCAGGTAAAGTAGTACAATATAGGAAAAACAATGGCCTGATCATGAAGGGGTAAAACCAGAGGTCAAATCGTTAAAGTGACCGGAACCTTTCTTTCGCAATCCCATCCAATAATATCATAGAGGCGTTTATTATCCATTTCTTGCTCCCTCTCTCATGTCACAGCTTCTATTTAGAAGCAGTGATACAGTAACCTTGTTTTTTTTTTTTTTTTACTTTCCCAGAATAACTCTAAGGCCTCGTACACGTTGGGAAAACTGCAATGTCAGCTTTTGGCCGGGAAAACTGGCCGTGTGTATGCTCCATGGCAGTTTTCCCGACAGGAAACATGTTCTTTTTTTTTCCTGTTACGATTCCCAGCTGTCTTTTTCCCAGTAGTTTTCTTATGGGAAACACTGCGGTGGAGCATACACGGCCGGGATTCCTGGCCAAAGCTCTCTAAATTGAACAAGCTGAATTTAAAAGCTGCTTGTCTACTATACATATCTGTACCATATTCAGAGTGCTGTGTTTAGATTGCTTGGACAGAATTTCACAATTTCTTCTTTCCTGATTTTGTTTTTATTTTTCTATTAGTCTCTTATTTACAACATAATTTTATGCCAACTCAATGAGTGCTGAGGATGGGGGAGATCTTGCCATAATCAGCAAAGATGCCCAGCATACTTGGAGCTTATGGCCCACCTACATACTAGCATGCTCTTCTCCAGTGCTGGTAGGTCCACACTCACCATCAATGCCCTGTGCCTCACCACCACCATCTTATCTATTGTTTCTTCTGGGTTAAGCATTCCTCCACCTTTTACAGATGTTGGGAATGAGCTGGGGGTGTACACAACACTGAGCTTGTGCCATAGGCAATGTGCACAATATAAACAATTACCAGGAACATTTGAAAGAGGTTTTGGCCGTAACAAACTTTGCATATGTCCTCCATCAAAAAAATAAAAATAAAAATTAGACAATAAATAGTAAGGGTAAAGTCTTGAGCTGCCAGTACCACTAGATTGCAGGGAGGAAAAAAGAAAGCAATACTCTTGCACATGACCTTCTGACTTATCACTTTTAATATCCAGCAATAATGAAGTAATGCAAACCTATGAGGACAGAATTATGAAAGCTGCCATTGCTGACTTAAAATTGCAGATATTAAAGATGCATACTAATAATAACTATAAGCACCAATAGCAACATTTCTAAAACAAGATAAGAGTATAATGATGATAGTCCAAATACCAACAAACTGACATCACTACTTAAAGCTAAAGTTGAATCTGTTTATATTTTTCCTTTCCTGGTTCCTTCAATAACCACACATTAAAATGCTAATGACATTTTTAAATAACATATTTCCATTTTCATTAATTCCTGCTGTCACTGGATTCTATGAAATCTACAGGTGCTTGCAACCACCGCATCCCTAGGAACCACTAATGTCACTGGAAGTCTCTGCCACGTAGGCAAAGGGCAGGAATAACAGTGACATCATTGCCCAAATACGTCCATAGCCAGATTTGGTGAATGATGTCTCTAATACCCCCTTCCCTTATATTCCTGAGGACAGCACAGGGATCTGTCATTTGGCTATGAGTATCATCAGGATTGGCCGTGTGCATTGGGTCAGATTTGGTCAATGATGTCACTACCATCAAAAAAATAAGTTTGGTCTTAGAGACTGGATAATTCACTACAGGCACCACTTAACCTCCCTGGCGGTATGATTACATCAGATTTTAGGTGCTGAAAGCGGTACCATTATTTTGCATGAAAATTTGGCGTTTTATATTGTAGGCCTGTAATTCTTAGAAATAACTCACTTAAATCTGTCCGAACAAGAGTCTAGTAGACATCCCGGGTATAATAAAGTTTGAAACACAAAATCATAAATTATAATATAATAAATAACTATAAATAATTATAACAAATAATAATATAATAATAATAATAATAATAATAATAATAATAATAATAATAATAATAATAATATTCAATAATGTAATCAAATCAAAAACACAGAAATTTGCTCAGTTGCAGAATTGTCGCTGTCATTACTTTTAGTGTTTGATGATGAATTTCCCCACAAATCGCTATCGCTCAATTCTACAAGTGATTCTAATTTATTATCGCTGTTTTCTAGCTGGTCTAAAAGCACTTTTGATGAAAACGGACACTTTTTGGTTGCTATGGACAATCTCCAGTTTCCAGGCAGAAAGAACAGTCTTTATAATATAAAACTACATTCAGGGCACTGGAAAAACTACTAGGGACAAATGGATGTGTGTAATTATTTAATACAGTATTGTAATCTGTAAGATTACGGTATGTATATTGTGTTTTTTACTTTTTGAATTTGGCGCCGAGCTCCGTTCCTGTGCGTCGCAGCGCTTGCAGGGAAACGGAGCTCGGCACTGGGAATCGAGCAAGACACAGCGGCTCGCAGCTCACAGCGGGGAAACATTGCAGGATCCAAGGGACAAGGTAAGAGCTGTACCAGGATTCTGTGATGCGATCCCGAGTGTGGCTCGGGGTTACCGCTTGGTACTTAAAATTCACCCTGAGCCACACTCGGGAATAAAGGGAGGTTAAATAAACTCAACGAAATACCAAGAAACAAATGGGAGTTTTGAGGTGCAAAGAAATTAATTAAAATTGATATTACAAAATTCAAAATTTTATTAAACAAGCATAGTTAAAAAGGATTTTTTTTTTTTTTTTTATATAAAAACCAGAGCAAGCCCTGTGATCACAATACAAAAGAATGGTTGCCTTTACATGTTTCACCACAATCGCGGTTTCTTCTGGAGCTTTTTTTGGACTTTAGTACAGTACCACCCTTAAAATGATCAAGGTTCCAGTCCTCAGGTCCAATGAGGTGTCTGTGTGCCATAAATGAGGGGGGAACAATAACCCTGCAATCACACCCTGTTATGGTAAGAAGTTAACAAATGAATAGGCTGATAATTATATCACTCCCAGAGTGTCTACTTCATATACTGGTTGTAAGCTTCCAAGGAGAACCGTGCCACCTGAGCACTTCCTTTTTTGAAGATAACCGTATTCCTTTGCTTAGTAATCATATGATACCAGTAAGCCAGGGAGGGTCAATATAAATGGTCTATCCCAAGGGAGTAACCCTTTTAAACAGGGAATAGGAATCCTGCAGGTACCATTCAGGGCGATCGGCCACAGCCTACTACCATCCCTTTATAAAGCTGAGGAAAGCTCAGGGAGCTGTCACTTGGCTATGAGAATCATTCGGATTGGTCATGTACATCAGGTCAGATTTGATCAATGATGTCACTACCATCCCTTTCCTTTATATAGCTGAGGACAGCTCAGGGAGCCATCATTCGGCTATAAATATCATGAGGATTGGTGGTATGCATCGTGTCATCAGATTTTGTATTTGTCGTGTCAGTGGGCATTGTGATGGATGGAAAGGTCTGGTATGCATTTCTTCTTCTTTTTTTTTTTTTTTGGGGGGGGGGGGGGAGCAACAGCAAAAGTGACATTTACAAATAAAAATAATGATACTGTTGAAATTGTTGGCAAATGCCATTCATTGCCAACACAATAAAAAAACAGCACAGACTTCCCGCCCTCCCTAAAGGTCGCACATAATACATATCATACAGACCCCTTCAATGGTCTGCTGCCTTTTTTTTTTTTTTTTTTTTTTTAAGAAACTGTTGATGAAATGCCATTTACCAGCAATTTTAGACAACATTATCCTTTTTGTAAATTTCAATGCTACTTCTTTAAATCACAGAGATGCACCCCTTTACAGGCAGGATTAGGGCACCCCAGTCTTGTTATTTAAATTAAATGGGCATTTTTAATATTTCGCTTTAGGCATTAAAAAAATGTGCTGCTCCTGGCCGGATGGGATTTAAAAAAAAAAAAACATTTGCATGTTCCCCAGGGCAGTGCCCAGCCCTATGTTATTTTTTGACACTCCTCTGCCTATTAGCCCAGAAAATGGTCATATTTAAATTAACAGATTTGGTTCCGTCAACGTCAATGTGGTTTGGGTTTGACATCCAAACTCCCTTAAAGTTAGCCAAATCCTTCTTAAACAAAAACCCAGGGCAATTCAGCTCATCCCCATATAGATGACTGCTTCTGTTCACAAGGTTGTGTCCCTGAAATAATGCAAATTACGCTGATTTCCCATAGCCTGTTATTATTAAAACCTTCAGGAATTTTTCTCTATTAAAGTATTAGTAAAAAAAATGATTATTAAAAATGTAACATTTTAAATTATTAAAGAAATCATGTGAAAAAAAAAAAAAAAACATCATTAAGAGTTTAACCAGAACTCATGCCTATTGAGAATTTTTTTTGACAATTTAAATAAAAAAAATATATATTTCTTATTTTGCTAGAAATGTAAATCAATTTGAAATGCATATTTTTGTAGATTGGATGAAAATGTGCATAATCACTTACCTTCTCCCCTTTATGTACACACCGGGTGAAGACAAGAATGACAATCTGAAAAGCGCACAAGGATTTATATATCTATGACCATCATAATCTGTCCCATCCCTTACAAACATGTCAAAGCTATGTCACTTTGTACATCCTCAGCCAAACAATATACTGCAACAAAAACAGCCTGCACATGATTAAACTCTGTTAAATTAAGTTAGCCTTGGCTGCCAGCCTCAACAGTAGACGCCATAGCAGACAAAAGTAATCATCCTACTTGGTGAGAAAATAGAATGACACAGACATAGGCAGCAGTAAATTATTAAATGGAACTAAACATTGAAGTAGGTATTAAAAGAGTATCTACTTATAAATAATATGTCTTTAACGGCAATAATCTTGACTTAACACTACTTTGGTAGCAGTTGTAGGAATAGGGGGCAACAGGTACTCCTTACAAACACATATAAGAGAAGTGTAATAATTTCACAATGTCATTCTTACCTTAGCATTCTCTATTTTGGCTAAGTCCTTGCTTAATTACCCTGCTTAATTACCCTGGAGCCTTACATTGACACATGGTCATCTAAGCCCAGCCCTTGACCATCAATGGCCAGTGGCCACTTGTGTTGGGCGAACGGTTCGGGTCAAACTCATGCTGTTCACCCCATTCGGGGGAACACCTGAATTTGCAGGGTGTACAGAAAACGTTTGTCCTGCCGAACGCCCTGAAATGCACTGTGCGCTGCGCTTTGCCCAATCAGTGCGCAGTAAAAGCTGATTGTTAAGGAGCTGGGCCGTGAAGCTGGCCTCGGCGTCCTTAACAACCAATGAGTATTTAGCTGTCAATGGGCTTCCCTGCTGACAGCTTAATATAAAAAAATGTATGCAGTAAAAATAGGAAAAAAAGGGTGTGGGGGGTCTCCCCTAATCCATACAAGACCATTAATTGAGCATGCAGCCTGGTTGGTCAGGAAACAGGGGGACGAGTGAGTGTTATACCAGGCCACATGCCCTCAACATGGGGGGACCAAAGCCCCCCGCCCCAAAGCACCATGTCCTCACCCTGGGCTGCGGTTGTCGGGGTCTGTAGGCAGGGCTTATCAGAATCGGGAAGCCCCCTTTAAGAAGTGGGTCCACAGATCCTCCACCCCTGTGAATAAGTATACCCATTCACCAAAAAAGTTTCATTTTTTATTTTTGGCAATTCCTTTATTAACCACTTGCCGACCGCGCACCGTCGAAATACGTCCACAAGGTGGCTCTCCTAGGCGAGAGCACGTAATATGACGTCCTGCCTATTAGCCGCCACTAGGGGCGCACGCGCGCCCCCCGCTCGCCCCCGACTCCCGTGCGTGTGCCCGGCGGGCGCGATCGCCGCCGGGCACACGCGATCGCTCGGTACAGAGCGGGGAACGGGAGCTGTGTGTGTAAACACACAGCTCTCGTTCCTGTCAGCAGGGGAAATGCTGATTTTCTGTTCATACAATGTATGAACCGAGGATCAGTGTTTCCCCTAGTGAGGACACCCCCCCCCCCACAGTAAGAACACACCCAGGCATACTTAACCCCTTCCCCGCCCCCTAGTGTTAACCCCTTCACTGCCAGTGGCATTTTTATAGTAATCCATTGCATTTTTATAGCACTGATCGCTATAAAAAATGCCAATGGTCCCAAAAATGTGTCAAAAATGTCCGAAGTGTCCGCCATAATGTCGCAATACCGAAAAAAAATCGCTAATCGCCGCCATTACTAGTAAAAAAAATATTAATAAAAATGCCATAAAAATACCCCCTATTTTGTAAACGCTATAACTTTTGCGCAAACCAATCAATAAACGCCTATTGCGATTTTTTTTAACGAAAAATATGTAGAAGAATACGTATCGGCCTAAACTGAGGAAAAAAAATGTTTTTTTATATATTTTTGGGGGATATTTATTACAGCAAAAAGTAAAAAATATAATTTTTTTTCAAAATTGTCGTTCTATTCTTGTTTATAGCGCAAAAAATAAAAAACGCAGAGGTGATCAAATACCACCAAAAGAAAGCTCTATTTGTGGGGAAAAAAGGACGCCAATTTTGTTTGGGAGCCACGCATACGACCGCGCAATTGTCTGTTAAAGCGACGCAGTCCCGAATCGCAAAAAGTACTCTGGTCTTTGGGCAGCAATATGGTCCGGGGGGTAAGTGGTTAACAAATTAGATCCATTGTCAATCACGACAACGCTGAAACCAAAAACGGAAAAAAGCGATCCGCCTGCCCTGAAGGCAAACCACCAAATGACAGTTCTGATTGGGCCACCTGTCAACGTCACTTGGTGGCACCGCCCCCCTTGTGGTGTCATGGACCAGTGCATGCTCGGTTTGTGACATCATAAGGGGGCAGTGCCACCAGATGATGTCGACAGGTGGCGCTGCCCTTACCTATATAAGAACTGTTCACTCGTCCCCCTACCCATTTCCTGGCCTGGTGTGGGGTTTTCCCTAAAATCCATACCAGACCCGAATGGCCTGGCATGGATTGGAGGAGGACCCCACACCATTTTTTATTCTATTTGTTCTATTCTATTGCTGGCAATGGTATTGTATTTCCAGTGATTTAAATGTAATTTCATGCATTTTTCTTTAGAAATTTCATTTTTGCTGCAGCATGTTCTATACATGTTAAAGATGCCCCGCTTTACAGGCAGGCTAAGAGGCACTATATTTTAAGGATTTTTATAATTTTATTGTTTTACTTTAAGCATCATTAAAATCACTGCTCCTGATCACCACTGGGTTTCTAGTTAATCTTTTATTACACAAACGAAAAAAGACTGAACATTTAAAAAAATAAAAAACAACAATATTCTTTAACTAACTGCTATAAAACATATCCAATAAGTAAAAAATAGACAAATTCTAATTTCCTCATACATTTAGGCTAAAATATATTCTGTCACATGTCTTTGGTAGAAAAAATGTATATTTATTGGTTTGTGTGAAAGTTATACTGTATAGTATATACAGTTAACTGTAATTTTAATTTATTTATTTATTTATTTTAACCACTTGCTCCCTGCCATATAGCAAAATGACGGCGGCAAAGTGATTCTGCTATCCGATTGGACGTCATATGACGTGATCAGGATAACTAGCCAGTGTGCGCTCGTGAGGACGCGCAGCACAGTGATCGTAGTGCAGAGTGTCAGTCTGACACTGCAACTCTGATCACGTGATCAGCCCTGTCCAATCATGGCTGATCACAGAGTAAACAGGAAAAGTCGTTTATCTGCTTTTTCTCACTCACGTCTGTCAGACACAAGTAGAGGAGTGGCGATCGGCTGATCCTCTGACAGGGGGGGGGGGTCTGTGCTGATTGATTATCAGCACATCCCCCCGTGGATGCCCACGCGGGACCACCAGGGATGCCCACCACTAGTCACCTCCAGGTATGCCACCCATGGCCATCAGGGATGCCAATCAGTGCCCACAATGGAAGCCAATTAGTGCCAAACAATAATGCCTGCCACTCAGTGATGCCCATCAGTACCATCCAGCAGTGTACACCAGTGCCACCTATCAGTGCCCATCCGTGCCACCTATCAGGGCCCATCCATGCCACCTATCAGTGCCGCCTTTCAGTGCCCATAAGTGCTGCCTTTCAGTGACAATAAGTGCCACTTATGTGTGCCCATCAGTGCTGCATATCAGTGCTACCTATCAGTGCCCATCAGTGCCGCATATTAGTGCCCATAATCCGTGCCCATCAGTGCCACCTCATCAGTGCCCATCAGTGCCACCTCTTCAGTGCCTGTCAGTTTTGTAACAATCCCAAATTGCTATTGGCAGGGGGCAGGCCTCCCATATAAGCTCAGGTCCAGCCCACTGGAGGGGGGTCGTCGGATGAGAGACATGGAGAATGGAGTGCTAGATAGCAGCAGAGGCCCATCCCCATCTGGGGGTGTGCACTGCCCAGCGGAGGAGCCCAGGATAGCTGGGAGGGAGCCTCATCCTTACACGTTCATGGAGGAGGTGTCCGTGTCAAATCGTTGAGGCCTGAGGACGCAGGATTTGCAAGTTGGGCTAGCTGGGATCAGTAGTCCACCAACTAATACAATCTGCTAATGACTAGGCCACCGGGGAGGGATACTGCAGACCCCTGGCCTAGTAACAAGTCAGCAAACACAGCCAGCATCTGGGATTATGGGTCTATAAATTATAGGCCACAGAAAAGTATGATGAGATGCCAGCAAGTCTGCAAGAAAAGTGAAATAAACATAAATGCCTGTGCATGTATAATGGTCATTTCATACCTTCTATGACATGGTAGGAAAAAATATAAAGAAAGCAGGCAATAATGACCTATTGCATTTGCTATACGCCACATTCGCTATAAAAAAAAAAGTAAAAGAATCCAGCAAGTCTGCTTCAGTCAGGAGGTGCCGACATGTCTTTGAGCAAAGTGGAATAAACACAAAAGTGTCTGTGCATGTGTAATGGACATTTCAAATCACGTACAACATCAAGTGTGGTGAATACAGGTGGCATCACATCATGCACATAATGAGTAAAAGACACTGTACACCAAATTCTAACAAGCACAGATTTATCGTGCCAAACCCAAAACAGGAATGTACCGTCTCATTTATAAGTATTTTCTATATTAAAACATTAACTTCTAAATGAAAAAAATATAACTTCTTTATACTATATAATCACTAGGCATTTTGTACAGTAATCAGGGCTCAAGTCCTGCGGGAACGCGTGGGAACGGAGTTCCTGCACTTTTTTCACAGCAGGAACTCAGTTCCCTTTGCAGGACTAGAGCAGCAGAGCTGCCCGAGCCAATCCTTCACTAAGCGGCGATGCCCAGCTCGAGTCACTGTCAGGGGCAGGCGAACCATAGTAATCCTTTATGTTACTGGCCGCTTCCTGTATATGGATTCATCGGGTAGTGTGCGGGTATTCCGTCACTTCCTCGATGCCGCAATGTCTCCTGGGAGCTTTTGTCATTGTTCCCAGGAGACATTGCGGAGGTCTGCCGCGAGTTATCGCGGGATTTAGAAAGAACTTGCTTCTTTCTAAATCCCGTGATAACGCGCGGCAGACCTTGCGGCATCGAGGAAGTGACGGAATACCCACACACTAGGCGATGATTCCATATACAGGAAGCGGCCAGTAACAAAGGATTACTAAGGTACAGTGGATCGAAATAAAAAAAAAACATGCGGTTTAGTAATTATGCATATGAGCGTATAATTTTTTTTTTTTTTTTTTGGTGGGGGAGCGGATCTTGGGTGGGAGTTCCCACACTTTTTCCCCAGGACTTGACCCCTGACAGTAGTAGTGCAATTCTGAAAAAGTTTATCACAGTAGAGATGCAGTGTGCTAGTATCTTCAGGTGGAAAACAATACTGGAGGTAGGCAGCTACAAGCATATAAAGTGTCCATATGTACAATAGGTATGCAAGACTGTACAGTCTGTGTGTGCGTGTATATGTCTGTGTGTGCACACTGACATACCGTATTTATTGGGGTATTGCGCGCTCCAGCGTAAAGCGTGCACCCCTAAAGTGGACCCGCATTCCTGTAAAAAAAAAAACATTTTAGTACTTACAGTTTTGGTGTCTTGCGCGGCGTCCATCTGTGGCCTCATCGGGTCTGGCGTCCGTCTGCGGCTTTGGTGGTGTCCTCCTAGTCGGGTCCGGCGTTCTTCTGCGGTGTCCTCCCCGCTCGATCCCCGCGCTGAGTTTGAACCACTGCGCCGGCATATACCGAGCGCAGTACACTCGGGTATAGTCGGGCAGGCTCGGCTCCTCTCGCGGTCACGTCCTGTGCGTCCTGTATGTCCAGGATGTGACCGCGAGAGGAGCCGAGCCTGCCCAAATATATACCCAAGTGTACTGCGCTCAGGATATGCCGGCGCAGTGGTTCAAACTCGGTGCGGGAAGCGGATATCGGCGTATATCGTGCACCCACGATTTTGCCCTGATTTTCAGGGCAAAAAAGTGCGCGGTATACGTAGATAAATACGGTACATACATACACTGACACACATACACACACTGACATACATACACACACGTAGGTCAGGGTATGTGTGTTGGGTAGGTCACCCCGCGCCACTCCACCGCACACCCCCCCCCTCCCCGATGCCGGCTTTGGGCTGAAGCCCCTGCTCTTTTTGCCACCTAGCAACGCCCCTGGAAAGAGTATAGAACTCCTGGGGAAGGACAAACGAAAGATAAAAAAGAAATTCGACTAATAGACCTTATGCTGTACACTGTGAACACTAGCTGACATATGGGAGAATAAGTATTGTATAATGTAATAAAGCTGATATACAGGAGAATAAGTATTGTATAATGTAATGAATATGTTTGTAATAATGTATAATTGTGTAATTAGTGTATACAATTTATAAAACAGAGATTGAAAACAAAATAAAGCAGATACAAAAAATATAGTTAATTTACTTGAAGTGGACATCACTCCCTTCAACAGGCGTCAGTATGATTACAGTCGTGTCTGTTGCCACGTCAGACTGAGCACTTGCCTGCTCCAAATCCTGATGTGCTATTTCCACCTCTCCATGTTTCTTTTTTAGGCTTCCTATTAAATGCAAATATATAAATGACTTTTAGGTGCAGGTAAAACATTGCAATACCATTTATACATTTTCAAACATAAAACCTTTGTATATTTGTAAAGTCAAGCAACCTACTGTAATGTAGATTCCCATTCAAAATGTTAATTCTGCATGCTGGGTGAAAGCAGAACGGATGCACATGGAATATACAGAACATAACACTCAGAAATGATGGAATAGGCAAACAGGAACGTAATACATGCACACCTAAAATATAGGTACTTACTTTTGTGATTTTCTTCTCTTCATTTCAGGTCGGATTATCGCTTTCTTATCTGATCTTTTGTGCGTTAAATGCCATGGCGTTTGTGTAAGACACATTGCACCTTCTCTAATATTGCATCTTTGCATATGTTCATGTTGCTGTATACTTGCTCACTACAATCATAATCCTTCTTTTGCAGTATTTTCACCATGTCTACCATCAGGGCCGCTGATAGGGGGGGACCACCAGTCCTCCTGTAGGGGTCCCGGGGAACACAGGGGGGCCCAAACAGCAGGGGAAATTAGTGCAGTCGGGAGAGGGATAATTACAGAAAGATGCCCTGTGCTACTCTCTGCAGCAGCTGAAAGACAGTTTCTCCCCCTCCTGGCGGCTTTCAGCTGCTGCAGGGAGAGACGCAGACACAGGGCATCAGTCCTGTAATTGCTTCCCCAACACGATCCTCCTCCCTGTTCTGCCTGCTTCTGCCCCTTCCCCCCTGTGCCCCCCTGTCACTGTGCCATGTCCCATTGTACTCTTCAACCAAGTGGGGCATCAGACTCCAGTGCATTATCTGAAACAGAGGATATGTCCCAAACACAGACACAGGTACATTTATGTTGTATCATATGTTATGTTCTTTATTTAAACTGCCAATAGAGTAGTGAACAATTTGTACCCTACTGTACTTTCTTGCATGAATATTTTTATATTGAAAGTCTAACCAAAACCATAATATTAAAATCAGCATGTTATGTATATCCAGTAAAGCATTCTTATTGCACTCATTGTGAAACAAAGGTTAATTCTCTGCATTGTTTAACCACTTCAGCCCCGGACCATTTTGCTGGCCAAAGACCAGGCCACTTTTTGCGATTCGGCACTGCTTCGCTTTAACTGACAATTGCGTGGTCATGTGACGTGGCTCCTAAACAAAATGTATGTCCCTTTTCCCACAAATAGAGTTTTCTTTTGGTGGTACTTGATCACCTCGTCAGTTTTTATTTTTTGCGCTATAAATAAAAATAGAGCGTCAATTTAAAAAAAAAAATAATAATTTTTAACTTTTTGCTATAATAAATATCCCCAAAAAATATATAAAAAATGTTTTTTCCTCAGTTTAGGCCGATACATATTCTTCTACATATTTTTGGTTCAATATATGTGTATATTGATTGGTTTGCACAAAAGTTATACCTTCTAAAAAAAATTTACAGCGATCAGTGCTATAAAAATGCACAGACAGAAGGGCAGTGGTCCTGTAGCTTCATAGGACAGTCAAAGTAGAATGAGAATTCCTCCTCCAAGCTTTAACCTTACACTAATAGAAGTAACAAGACTGTTACATACTGCTGATGGAAAAAGGTTTTGATTTACTAGAATAATTGCATTGCAATGTATTTTGAATGCAGAGTCATGGGTTAACAAATTAAAATGTTTTACACATTACCAGCAATTATTATACAATGAACCATATGTATATCTAGCTATATACAGTCCTGCCATGCAACTGTCCCCCTGCCTAAAAATAATCAGTATAATTTTGTTGATTTTGACGTGCATTGTCAGTTGGTAGTCTAGGCCTTGCAGGAGATAAATTTTGCAAACCAGTACTGTAATTTCGCCAGTCACCTGGCACAATTGTCCCACTGGTAATGTCTTCCATATCAACTGCAGATGATGGCATGTATGACACTGTCATGCGTCGTAAAAAAATTGTGTACCATTATGTCCACTTTTTCCACTCCTACATTCATAGCGGTGTGGAAGATTATGAATCTGCTGGCAGTAATGCCAAACGCATTCTCAACCACCCGTCTTGCCCTAGACAGGCGATAATTGAATATCTTCTGTTAAGCTGTTAGATTACGTAAGGGATAAGGTTTCAAAAGATGTCCATGCAAAGCAAACGCGTCATCCCCAATAAAGACAAAATGTTGTCCTTCCACAGTCTCACTTGAAGATGGAAGATGCAAAACACCTCCTTTCAATCTGTTCAGGAATTCACTCCGCTGTATTACTCCTCCGTCTGATTTTCTTACATTTTTCAATATGTCCAGGTATATGAATTTGTATTTTGCATTGACGATCCCCATTAATAGTATACTAAAGAACCCTTTGTAATTGTAAAAGTAGGATCCTGATGGAGTGAACCTTACATGTTTCCCATCAATTGCACCCCCCACAATTAGTAAAATTCCACATATCCTGGAATTCTTTAGCAAGGTCTTTCCATTCCTGGAAATTTGTGGGAAGCTGTTGGTAAAAAAGGACATAAGAATATTTAGCATTGATAGTAATTGATAATTAATGATGGTTTTATTTATTTTCTATATGTAGCACAACCCCTGTAGGAGCTGTTGGTAAATTTTGGGTTTGCACGTTACCTTTGTAGCTTCGTTGTCAGGGTGGGAAAGTCCATAATAAATGCAATGTCCATACAGATGTAAAATCTCCAACAGTTAGGTTTTATTTCTTTTTACTGCAGGGTAACTTGAAATAGAGAAAGCAGGAAGGAGGAGAAGAGCAGGGGAAGGTTCAGGCACACGGTACAGAATAAATCAGTCTCCACTCTCTGCTATTGAGTGGGTATTGCTCACCCAGATAGTCCCCTCTCACTTGGTCTAGCAGCCGGGATGATGCACAAACTAATGTCCAGATGGTCTCTGCCACAGACCTCTTGGAATGAACTTAGTCTCTGCCACAGACCTTTGAACTAAATTCTTACATTGAATTTATGTGGAATGCGTCCAGGAATCCTCTGCCACCGGATTTCAAAGTCCCGAACTTCCAGCCGTGCAGTAGAAGAGCCTTCAAGAAATAACCGGCAGACTGCAGGGCTTTCAATGTAGTAGATCCCTCCTTGATTGGGTCACCAGGCCTCACCCAAGACGCTAGCAGTTTGCCAGTCTCCTCCAGGGCAGGTCCTCCCCCGGTTTCCTTAATCAAGACAGTTTTTTCCCTTGTGGACAGACAACGTGGGTTTCCACTTTAGGATTGTGGGCCCCAGCCAGCGTAGATGGGCCTACTCAATAGCAGAATCACTCCGGGCCAATGTGGCCCCAAAGTCGGGCTCACACACACGCCCCTCGCGTCAGGAGGGCCACGAGGCAAGGAAGAACCCCGATCAATGCACAGCTGGGTCACCACTCCCACTGCACCGCTGCCGAGAAGGGACACCGAACACACCATGGTACACCTGTGTTCCAACATAAGGCCAGGGTGGCAACACCACCTGCAGGCAACAAGGGAGTAGTACCACAGCCAGAACAGAGGCAAATTTGGGTTAATCAAACAGGTCTGGGTCCAAGTACTGGCCCAAACTTCCCCTAAATTTAAAATAGCCCCTCCCCCCTAAAATTGGGGTGGGCGTTACATATAGGATACTCAAAGCCCAGTAGCACAGCAGCCAGGGCCATCAGGTCTGAGGACTCAGAGAGGAAACAAAAGAAATAATTTAGATTATGATACTGCTACTTTGCTGAAGGATGCATCGTCTGTTATGAAACAAAAGGATGATGAATGTGATGCTGTGGGTTACCTTGTTGCACACAAGTTACGTAGGATGTCCATGCAACAGAGAGACTTATTTCAATCTCTGCTTCATAAAATGATTGCCACTGGATTTAAAGCAGTTGTAAAGAAATTTTTTTTTTTCACCTTAATGCAATCTATGCATTAAAGGGTCACTAAAGGAAAAACATGTTTTTGCTGAAATGACTGTTTACAGGGTATAGAGACATAAAAGTTAACTGATTCCTTTTAAAAATGATTACAAATAGATAAAAATCAATCATATAATGTGCCTGCAGGTTAGTTTCACTTTTAAACTGGTTTCATGTTCCTGTGAACTAGAGAGAAACACGGAACAAAAACAAAACAAATCCAGGGAAGTGTTTTGTTTTTAAAATGAATCTGATTGGTTCTGTTAAGTTTTAGACACACAGTAATGACAGCTTAGACCACCGTGAAAAGCTCCCAGTACTGTGGTTATAAGGAAACAGACAACCAGGAAGTGTGGAGATCAGAGCAGTTTTACAGCAACTTCGAAGCAAAAACAAACAATAAGGACATGAAACCAGTACTGCAGTAAGGTAAAGGAAGCTATTTAGCTAAAAAAAAAATTCCTTTAGTGATCCTTTAAGGTGAAAAAACATCTGATGTTGCCGCCCGTCCCCCCCCCCCCCGAGCCCCCGTTTTACTTACCTGACCCGTCGAAAGTCCCGCGCTGTAACGTTACGCCAGATATTATTTGAGAGTTAGGATCTCAACTGCGGAGACTACTCAGTTTCGGACCCAGGTTTCACTCTCTTGTGTGCAGAGAGTTTGGAATCCTACCATCACAGTCTCAGTCAAGAAACATGGCGCATATTCCTTCATAGGCGCCAGTGAAAACTCAAACAATAAGTATAAAGTCCAGGTAGAACTGATACTAGTTAAATGCAGAAGTAGCCGAGCATGTGTGGCATGTAAATAACCTTAACGGCAAAGTTCTCAAAGTAATAGGTAGTATATGTGCACAAAATAACATTTGAGAAGGAGGTACGTAGGCACCGTTTATACTTGGTGACTTAGAATGTAGAAATCATGGCAGGATCCTTATTAGAAGTACCAAACATAGAGAGACTATGGCTGCAGCAATTCCTGGTATAGTTAGCATACATAATTCGCAGGCAGGGCAGTTCATAGGATAGCAATGTATAACAACATCAGGGTACTTGCGATACTGAAGTGAATGATGCAGGCATAAGGTCAGGCTCTAAGGGTCCAGACTGGTAAGGCTGGTGAAGCAGGCAGTGAAGACTCCTGATTATCCGATATTGAATTTGTGAACTTGCTGTGATCCGTATCAATAGAGGCGGTTATAGTTTGAAGAGATATAGGGGTCTGGTTTAGTTAATTTATGTTAATTCTCATTTTTTTATATTTTTTGGGTGGGGCATACACTTGCCCACTTAAATAGGTACGGTTTTGATACCAGATTTTTTATATCTACACCAATTAATTTGTGTTGCACATATATTTTTAAGCACAATGTCCATTGATAGAACGTGGCTTTGCCATTGAGGTACACATAGTTCGAGAATATTGGTGCTAAAAATACTTTATTGTAATTTAATTTATGATGATCTAAATTGTCATCACTCTATTCACATAAGGGTTACGAATGGGATTAAATAAAACTTTTTACTTCTTTCCTTTCTTCTTAATAAGAACGTTTTTTTGTGCAAAACTAAGTCTATAAAACGACATGCACTCACGTACTTTATCACTATTAAGGAGGGTTTTTTCCGTCCTATAGATGGAGGGTATTGTGCTTAGTTTTTTTTTTGCACGAACATGCATAATATCCCTGAGTGGGGAGGGGGTTTCTTTTCACCCCTATAGTAGGGTTTACACACTTATAGACGTTCTGTTTTAATGATCCTGCAAGAGATTGAGCATTAAACGTCCTTTCATTTAGTAGCTAGTTTCACAGTAAAGTTTATGCTCACATATTAAGTTCACTTTAACTGTTATCAATTGCCGCTTCTTTTCTCCCAGTATTAAAAATTTTTTCCCTGGGAGGGATGGAGTTAATTTGTAACCCAATTTTACTGGCGTTACTCATATAATTTAAATTGATTTGACACCGTTGGTTGTTAGTGTCTGTGGGCAAGGGGCTTATCGGAATCTGGGAGCCCCCTTTAATAAGGGGGCCCCCAGATACCGGCCCCCCACCCTAGGTGAATGAATACGGGGTACATCGTACCCCTACCCATTCACCTGGAGGAAAAGTGTAAAAGAAAATAAACACACAACACAGGGTTTTAAAATAATTTATTAGTCAGCTCCGGGGGGTCTTCTCCGCTCTCCGGGGGGTCTTCTCCACTCTCCGGGGGGGTCTTCTTCCATCCTCTCCGCTGTCATCTCGGCGCTCTCCGGTTCTTCTCCCGCTCGCTCTCCGGTGCCTCCTTCGGGGCTGGCCGCCGCTATCTTCTTTTTAGCTCCCACGTGGGTCCCAGAGCATGATGGGACTGTGACGCCATAAGAAGCCTATATAAATCGGTGCGAGCCGGGCACCCGGCAATACAGCGGGAAGAAGCGTTGCATCAACATCGGAAGAAAAGAAGAAGGCAGAAGACGGCAAAGAAAAGCAGGCTTTGCCGCCGCTAGTAATAGAGCTAAAAAGAAGATAGCGGCGGCCAGCCCCGAAGAAGGCACCGGAGAGCGAGCGGGAGAAGAACCGAGGAGCGCTGAGATGACAGTGGAGAGTGGAGAAGATGGAAGAAGACCCCCCGGAGAGTGGAGAAGACCCCCCGGAGAGTGCAGAAGACCCCCCGGAGAGCGGAGGAGACCCTCCGGAGCTGACTAATAAATTATTTTAAAACCCTGTGTTGTGTGTTTATTTTCTTTTACACTTTTCCTCCAGGTGAATGGGTAGGGGTACGATGTACCCTATATTCATTCACCTATGGTGGGGGGCTGGTATCTGGGGGCCCCCTGATTAAAGGGGGCTCCCAGATTCCGATAAGCCAGCTGCCTACAGACCCCGACAACCAACGGCCAGGGTTGTCGGGAAGAGGCCCTGTCCTTAACATGGGGACGAGGTACTTTGGGGTGGGGGGGACCGCAGGGCGCCCCCCTGCCCCAGAGCACCCCATGTTGAGGGCATGTGGCCTGGTACAGCTCAGGAGGGGGGGGCGTTTGCTCGTCCCCCCTCCTTTCCTGACCGGCCGGGCCGCATGCTTGGATACGGGTCTGGTATGGATTGTTGGGGGACCCCCACGCCGTTTTTTTTCGGCATAGGGGGGGTCTCCTTACAATCCATACCAGACCTAAGGGCCTGGGGGGGAACCCATGCCGTTTTTTTATTTAAAATTAGGTGTGGAGTTCCCCCTCATGATTCATACCAAACGCAGCGGCTAGAATTGGCGGGAATCCAAGTCGGATCCCCGTCGCTTTTATGGTGGCTTTTTTCCATCGCGGCGAGCCGGGTCGGCGCTGGCTCCCGCGACGGGCCTCGTAGGTGGTCAATCTCGCCGAGAAAGGGAGCGAGATTGACACAATATCGCGGTCACCTACAGTATAGTGCTGGCAGTTTTTCCCAAAGCTAAAATGGCGCCGCTATTGATTCGGACTTCACAACGAGGCTTGGGTATTAATATGAGGTGAGTTACTGCTGTGCCCTATCCCATTGAAAATGTCTACGGAATGACAAAACACGTCTGGGAGGACATGCAGTGACGTCATCACGCTAAGGAGGAAGGGCTCCGTTTGTTGCCGGCCAGCATCTGTGTTTTTATACTGCAGGATTTTATCTGCTTTCTTGCAAGTACATTTTAATCTTCAAAATAAAAACCTTTTTTTATGGAATTACACTATGGTGCTTATTCTCCCCATCTATGTCGTCTGGATGAGCTTGTGATCGTGCTGGAAATTCCTGTTTGTTCTTGGAACTTGTGATCCTGGGAGTCCACTTAAGTAAAGGCTGGGCTATAGCTGAATGCTAATCAAGCTTGCCTTCTGGTAAGCGACTTTTTATCTCGGTGGTGGGTCCTCACTTCAGTGTGCAACAGTTAAGATATCACAGAGGTGTTGTCTACAGGATCGTTTTTGTTCATATATATGCCAAGTTTTTACAGGGACTTTTTTTGTTTATTTATTTACAATTGAACCTAGGTGACCTAGTAGAAACATCATCTATATTCCATTGGCCCAGCTTTGTTTTTTTCTTTTAAAAGGAGGGTACGTGTCTGTAGATTTTATGGAAAGTTTTGATATTTTCTCAAAAAAAGTACATGAATGCTATATTGGTGCATAGGGGAGCTGGAATTTAGGAGAGAAAATAAAGGTAAATTTAGCCTTTAAGGCCAAAATCTGCATCCTCGGAGGAAGGGGAATTGGTCATGTGTTCCTCCCATGCATTTCTCTGCACCACAACAGATGAGCAGAGTGGTGGGGGATTGTGGGAAAAGTTAGTATAAGTGCATGTGTGTTAGGTTTAAAGCTGAATTCCACGTATATTATACATATATATTTTTGCATAGTTACATTTGTCCATACTTACCAATGTATGTATGCATGTAAGAGACAAATCATGTGTTATAGTCGGATGGCATGTGCTCCCTATTAATGCATATGTACGTGGAGGTCTCCAGCATCGTCCGGGTTCCTTTGCTATATACACCCCTTATTAACGTCTCTGCCAATCTAGCGAGGGTGCCTTTTGCAAGAGCCAATCAGGAATCAGACGTTTGGAGTTCTCGTGGACTATTGATGGGCAAGCCTGGACAGGTTGTACACTAACTACAGCCATGGTCTTTTTTGGGTGGTCTTTAGGTGCATGTGATAGGCGTACCCCTACATTGGGCATCAAGTACGTTTTACAGAAGGCAGATGTCACCTCCACCCTCCATTGGGTGCCCAGTGTGGGTCACATAGGAGGCCTACCCTCAGGGTGGGTTCTTCTGGGCTAATCCAGGCGATGCAAAGGGTCACTCATCCTAGCACAGGGGTTACACCTTGCCCGAAAGTGTACACACCAATGCCTGGGACCAGACATGGAAATTATTCACTGATTTGACTCATCCAGCTGCGTGTGTAATTTGCACTTTAGCTAATCAGTCCTTAAAACCAGTGGTTATCTTAAGTACCCCAAATAGGCCATGTTTTGGGAACTTCCCTAATGCCACGTACACACGACTGTTTTTAATGTCATGGAAAAAAACAATGTTTTTCTCGACGTGATTCTTGTCAAGCCTGCCTTGCATACACACGATCGTGAAAAAAAATGCTCTAACAAAGCGCGGTGACGTACAACATGTACGGTGGCACTGTAAAGGGGAAGTTCCATTCTGATGGTGCCACCCTTTGGGCTGCTTTTGCTGATTTCGTGTTAGTAAAAGTTTGGTGAGAGACGATTCACGCTTTTAAGTCTTCGTGCTTTTCAGTCTGTTACAGCGTGATGAATGTACTATCTCCATTACAAATGCTAGTTTTATCAGAACGAGTGCTCCTGTCTCATAACTTGCTTCTGAGCATGCACGTTTTTTTTCCCATCGTTAAAGCATACACACGACCGTTTTTTTACAACGTGAAAAACGATGAGCAAAATTAGAGCATTTTTAATGGCCATTTTTCACGTTGAGAAAAATTCTCTGGAGCCCACACACAATTGTTTTTAATGACCAATTTACATTTTTTTTTTTCTCGTTATGAAAACTGGTTGTGTGTATGCGGCATTAGATAAAATAGCTCTGATCAATACCATGTCATTGATATTAATTTAAAGCAGCTGCGTATAGTAAAGGAAAACCTGAAAACATGACCTGTTGGGGGTACTTGAAGACTGAGGTTGAGAACCACTGCTTTAAACAACAGGCTGTAACTATGAAGTATTCATGAGCAACATTAAATATTTACAGTATCTTACAAAAAAAAACACAAAAGTTTAGCCCCAAACATAGTACAAAAAAAAAAAAAACAGAACAAAAAGGGAGAAAATATAAAATCATCCCTTGACCTTTATGAGTGCCAAAAAAAGAAGAAATTTAATTATAAACATTTCTCCCAGGAACTGCACACTTGTTTAGTTAAGGAGGAGTTCCGTTCCAACTGGGTAAATAGACTTTTTGCTGCTTCTTTCTATTTGAGCTGGCATACTTTCCTATAAAGAATGTTATTTTACTGTCCAAAAGAACATCATTGAGCTGAAATCAGATGAGAAAATCAGAACACCTAACAAAGGACAACAGCTGCTCATGTTCAGCAATTACGTGTACAAACGTTTTCTTACACAAACATCACAATAAAGCAACTTGTACAATTACGACAGTAAGAGCCGGTTCACACTGGGGCAGCACGACTTGCCGAGCGACTCAGGAAGGCGATCAGCACAAGACTTCAGAGGCGACCTGCAAAATGACTTCTGTATTGAAGTCAATGCAAGTCGCCCTGAAGTCGTCCCAAAGTCGTACAGGAACCTTTTTCTAAGTCGGAGCGTCTTCAGTCGCTCCTATTAGAACAGTTCCATAGTACACAGCGGAGCGCGACTTGTTAGGCGACTAAGTCGCCTGACGAGTCACCCCTGTGTGAACCCGCTCTGAATGGAATCCATACACACAGAAAAAAAAAAAAAAAAAAATCGGTCCTCTTTTGAAAGGCAGACATAGTGCATTTCTTATGAATAGTTTATTAACCAATCATTGCAGGGCAAATGCATGCACTATGATAACAAACTGTCAGATGCAGCGTGGTATATGTTGCATAGGTGGCAGGTGGAGTAAAGTACCGTATCTGGGGTTTTGGCAGCCAATAGTTGTTTATTATGTCATTATTATTGTGCCCCTCTCCCTTTTTTCCTTCTTCATTCGCTTTTCTTATGTGGTTTACCTTCTACTGGTATAACTAAAATTTCCAACCACCATCCACATTCTTTTTTTGGAGGCTACAGCAATTCTGTATCCTGGCCTAGGCCAACAAGGCCCAGGCTTAGGGCAGCACTTTGCAGGGGAGCAGCACGGAAAGAGTCCCCACTGGCTTGCACTACATTGTTAGTGTAGCGCCAGTCTTATGAGGTGGACTGGGCTGAGAGACAAATTAGTTTAGTGCCCCCATAAAGCAGCCGCACGGCTCCTGGTATGTGGGTGGCCGGCATTCCACAACTGTGGGGGGGGGACGACGACGCTGCTTCTAATTTTGACTGTCCTATCATCCTGGACCACAAACCTTCCTCACTGTGCTATAGGTTTTCTGCTGCACCATTGGCATGGTTATATCTTCTTAGTCCTCTCCATAAAATTATCAGAAATTTGTGCTTAGAACTATAGGCAACACTTTTTTGTTCATTTTGGATAGAGTAAGGGAGGGTTATAGCCCCTGTCAGTTTATTTTTTACCGTCCCTGTCCCATTGCAGAGATTTCCCTTCATTTACCGCCTCATAGCCAAACAGGAAGTGAGAGGAAATCTATGCATTTGCGCCCAAATTTGCGCCAGCGTAACTTAAATCCCGAGGCGTAAGGCGGGGTTATTGCAAGTGGGAAGGAAGTGGGCGTGCTCCATTGAAATGAGCCGTGACCCCATGCAAATGAAGGTCCGGCCGTACTGCGCATGCGCGCACAAATCTGCACCTCACTGGGCATGTGCAGAACTCGGCTCGGCGCAATCAGTGAGATAGGAAAAAGGCCAAGCATACTTAGTTTGAGAATCGCCCTGTGCTTAAATAGCCCCAGACAAACGCACTTCCCTTGCAAAAGTACATCCCTGTGTTCCCTTCCTAAAGCAAGTGTCTTTTGCTCTGTTGTTTGTGGCTGTTTGTTGGTGAGTGTAGTGTTATATTGAAGATTTATTGTAGTAGGAGGTTGTAGAAGCTGTGTGTATTTTCTGAGTGTTTTTTGTGTCTGTTTCTTCTGTGTTTTTTGTTTGAATTTGTATTAGCTGTCTGCTTGTGTTTTTTTTTTTTTTTTGCTGTCAGATTTTTGTGTGTGTTTGTTCTGTGTCTTTTTGGCTGTCTGTTCTGTGTCTTTTTGTGTCTGTTCTGTGTCTTTTTGTCTGTTTGTTCTGTGTGTTTTTGTGTTTGTTTGTTCGGTTTGAATTTTGTGTCTGTTTGTTGGTGAGTGCTGTGTTGTGAGATGGCACCTAAGAGAAGGAAGCTTAACTTCTCTGTGCAAGAGAAGCACTTGCTGGCCAGGGAGATCACCCAATTTGGGAGATTTTTGCATGGCCCTGATAGTCGGGATGTCCCCCCGGCCAGGAAGAGGGACATCATTCAGCAGATAACTGATCGGATCAATGCGGAGGGGGGGGGGAGACAAGGACCCCAAGTGGGATTAAGAAGAAGATCAATGATCTGAGGAGCCTGGTCCGTGACAAGATGGCCAAGCAAGCAGCCCATGCCAGGGGCACTGGAGGAGGCCCACCCTGTACCGTAAGGTGGACTGAGGAGGAACTTGCGGTGGCCCGGTGCTTCCACAGCCAGCAGGTGGTGGGTCTGCCTGGCTTTGAATCTGATGATCCTGTGAGGACAGGTACATTTTTTTTTATTTCTATCTGGTGAGTAGCATGTGTGGGTGGGGGAAGGGAATATGTGCCAAGTGTGTGGATCCTCCAACCTGTGTATGTTTTGTGTCCTCCACAGATGGCCAGGACGTTGCTGGGCCATCAGGCCAGGAGGTTGCTGGGCCATCAGGCCAGGCTGCACCACCCCCAGGACAACAGGCTGCAGAAGAGCCCCAAGAAGGGCAGGAGTCCCCATGGGAGGGGAGTGGCCACAACTCCCCTCATGAGGAGGTTCAGGGGGAGGAGGATGAGGGGGGGAGGATGAGGATGACCGGATGGACATTGCCCGAGAAGTGATGTTGTGTTGGGATCAGGATTCCCTTGCGCCTGACAGCAGTCAGGCCACCATCAGGGGTAGTCCCTCCCACTCCTCCCCCAACATGGCTGGCCCCCCCAGGGGAATCCCCTGCTCCCAGGCCACAAGCCTCATCTGGAGGCAGGAAGGCCACCATCAGGGGTAGTCCCTCCCACTCCTCCCCCAACAGGGCTGCCCCCCCAGGGGGCTCCCCTGCTCCCAGGCCACAAGCCTCAACTGCAGGCAGGAAGGCCACCCAGAAGACCAGGGGGGTGGCCGAGTTCCTGCCTGCAAATCTGCAGAGGGACCAGGCTCGTCAGACACAACATCTGGGTCAGGTCATCCGGACTTTGGCCCAGATAGAGGAGAGCCTGGCCTCCATCAATGATTCAGTCAGTGACGTGAGCACTAACTCATTAGCTTTTATCAATTGCTTTTCTGAGCTCCACACCGCCACAACAGGTGTGGCCCTTGAGGTGACTGCCCTGACCCAGGCTGTCCAGGACAACACCCAGGCTGTCCAGGCCAATACGGCTGCCCTCACTCTGGGCCTCAACAGGATCGCCGTGGCCTTGGAGGGCAGGCCAGCAGGTGGGCAGCCACCCGGGGAGGCTCCTCCTTCCCCTGCTTCCCCCCCCATGAGGCTCCTCCTCCCCCCCATGAGTCTCCCCTGAGGGCCCATGGCCGTGCCCGTGGCCAGCCCAGGCGTAATCACGCTGCCGCCATTGAGTTGTTGGGTGTACTTTTATTTTTTTATTTTTTTCTGAATTTTTATTGTGATTATGATTTGTTTGATGTGTGTGAATGATGTATGAATGTGGGGGTGACATTTCTGGTGAAAAAGGGTGTCACCCTCAGTTTTGGTGGAGTAGGGATCCCCAGGACCAGGGAGAAGTGATCCTAGGTCCGTGTGAAAGGTGTATGAATGCACAGTGACATAATTGGAGCCGTGGCATGGCGTTACTGCTCCCTAATGCCATGTGGTTTTCTAGGGTCCAATCCAATTAGATGTGCATGTGATGTGTCTGTGCTAGGGACCACAGTGGGTGTGCATGCATGCATTCTCATTGTGCCATCATTAATGTGTGTGTTTACTGTGCAAAGATGCATTCTGCGAGGCGTCTCCTGGCTGCTGTTCCCTCAGAAGAGGGGGTACCCTGGGTTACTAAAGTCACTAGTATAGTTATGAGCATGGATGCCCCTGGCATGGTGGCATGCAGATTGTAGTCTGGCAAGTGTGTGTGCTCAGCTCTTCCTTAATGGTGTTGCTTTAGCTGACATTTACACGGCTGGAGCAAAGTTAGGGCAGCTTTTATAAGGTGTAACTTTACTCCGGGAAACTAACAGATGTGCACAGGGCGTA
Organism: Rana temporaria; assembly: GCF_905171775.1. Lineage (NCBI taxonomy): Eukaryota > Metazoa > Chordata > Amphibia > Anura > Ranidae > Rana > Rana temporaria. The sequence goes on from NC_053492.1 coordinate 50,080,244, forward strand.
GCCTACGCCGCACACACTTAATTTTGTGGATCGCCGTATCTCCCTCATTTGCATCTTTGCCTATCAAAACAGTGGTGTGTCTAGCGTATTTTGCACTCGAAGAAGCGCCGGTGTAATTTTTTTAGGTAGGACGGAAAAAAATGGATTTCAGGCGTATCTCGTTTTGAGGATACGGCGCAAAGATACGCGCGGTGCATTTTTCAATTACGCCGCGCATCTCGAGATACGTCGGCGTAAGTGCTTTGTGAATCTGGCCCTATAACTTTAGCACAAACCAATATACACTTATTTGTATTTTTGTTTTTATCAAAAACATGTTTTTTTCAGGGTTTTATGGCAAAAAAATTGAAACCTCAGTGGTAAACAAATACCACCAAAAGGACGCTCTATTTGTGTGAACAAAAATATAGAAATCAGAAAGGGCCCATCTCTACCAGAGTCTTGTAGTCATCCCCATGATGATGCACATGGGTGGTGAAATGTTATTAGTTATGGTTTGTTGGCAGGTGACTATTTGTTAATTCTGTTTTGTACTCCAAAAGGTTAATGTGTGGTGTGTTAGAGATTAAAGGTGTACTGTGGTGTCACTTCCAGTTTTAAGAAGGGATGAATGCAGGGGAAGGTTGGGCCGCAAGGTCTTCTGGGAAAGTAGGAAAATAACCACATATATGTAGATGTAATCCCTACACCAAGAGTGTGCTTGCCCCATAGTGGGACCTGATATGGGATAAGAATTTAAACTTTTATTATTTACCCTATGGAGACAAAAACAACTAAAAAGGTACAAGCACCACAGCCTGGGCACTTGAGAAAGCGCAGGATAGATAATGTCATATTCATGTATATTGCACTATTCTGTCTTCTGATGGAAACATCTGAGAACTGTATGTACAAGGGTTTTTATTCAAGTAAAAAAAAAAAAAAATTGTATTGTGTGAAAAATAATGTTATGCCGAGTAAATTGATACCCATCATGTCACGCTTCAAAATTGCACCTGCTCGTGGAATGGCGTCAAACTTTTACCCGTAAAAATCTCCATAGGTGACGTTTAAAAAAAAATTCTATAGGTTGCATCTTTTGAGTTACAGAGGAGGTCTAGGGCTAGAATTATTGCTCTCGCTCTAATGATTGCGGCGATACCTCACTTGTGTGGTTTGAACCCCGTTTTCATATCCGCATACTCACGTATGCATTCACTTCTGCACACAAGCTCGTCGAGAAGGGGGGCTTTAAGAAAAATAATTTTTGTTTTCTTATTTATTATACTTGATTTTAGTTATTTTTACACGGTTTTAAAAAAATTAAATGGGTCGCTTTTATTCCTATTACAAGGAATGTAAACATCCCTTGTAATAGAAAAGAGCATGACAGGTCCTCTTAAATATGAGATCTGGGGTCAAAAAGACCTCAGATCTAATTTTTACACAAAAAAAAAAAAAAAATTGACAAAATTACAACAAAAAAAATGTGCCTTTAAGACGCATGGGCGGAAATGACGTTTTGATGTCTCTTCCGCCCTGCTATGCTATGGAGACGGGTGGGGGCCATCTTGCCCTCACTCGTATCCATGGCAAGCAGGACACAGGACCCGATCGCCTCCGCCGCTGCCGATGGCTACGGTAAGCCGTCGCGCAGACCACCATTATTTTTTACAGCACCGCCACCTGAAGAGGTGGATATCTCGGTTGTGGCAGCAGCTGCTGCCGTTACCGAGATATCCCTCTTCAAAAAGAGGACGTATATCTGCGTGCGGCAGGGCTCAAGTAGTTAAATTTGAAAAAAAAGAACATATAATATGTAGCACTACCCCGAAGGAGCTGCTGGATCTTCTCGCTGTCCAGGGTGGTAGATGAGAGTTGAAAAAGTTCAATGTCCACACTTTACACTTTGTTTAAGATTTATTTGTAGAACTTGGCAAGGAAAGAAGAAGTGGTTGAAGGGGTGGAAGGGTAAACAAGTAGGTTCAGGTGCATAATTTCAATCCAGAAACACTCCTGCTTCCAGCAACACAGCTTTCGTCGCCAATCTCTAGTCAGAATGGGTCTTGCGCACCCGGATAGGAATGGCGCACGGAACAAAGTACAGTCTCTGCCACAGACCTTCCTTTGAGTGGAGACACTTTTGGTCCAGAATCCCCTAACACAGGATTCAGCTCCCGGATCTTTCCAGATTAATTTCTGTAGAATTCAAGTCTGATAGGCGATTACCATCAAGCATCTCAGTACATGGTACATCCTTCAATGACGTTTCCAGGCCTCTCCCGAGATACCAGCCTCTTGCTTGGTCTTTTCCAAGATAGGTCCTTCATCAAGCGGCTTCCTCCCTCCAGGAGAGACAGCACAGGATTTCTGGAGCATGCACCCCTGGCCAGGAGGGCCACGAGGTGGTGGGACGACAGACCAAGGATCGACCACCCTGGTTCAGTGGCGTCTGTTCCCTAAGTACCCCTCCCCAGCATGCACAGCGGGACAATCAACCCCCACTGATTGGCCACCGAGGGGAGACACCCAATATCACCCTGACTTAGCTGCTGCCACCCTTGGCCTGGGGTGGTAACAACACCCCAAGCGAATAATGGTGGTCACTCTCAGCACAGCCACGGCTGAAACAAAAGCCAAAATTATATGTGTCCGAGTCAACTCAGACTCCGTTCTAAATTTAAAGCAGTGCCAGCCCAACAGGAGCAGGCCGCTACATACTCCCCCTGCTGAATTAGACACTGTCCCCAGTGTCGAGAACCATGGCGTCTAAAGCCTGAGCGCCAACACCTGAACCCAAAAAAAAAAAAAAAACACACAAGGGATGGGGAGAAGAAAGAAAATAGGAACACAACAAGTATTGTCATATTGTGGTAGATTACAAATTTACAGTATTATTCCTATCTATCTAGTCTGCCCCATTCTCGGACAGTCCTGATAGACGATCAAAAAAAACAAAAAAAAAAAAAAAAACACACACACACAATTCTATGCCTAAATCATCTACATTTCCGAGGCAGAGCAAAATTGCACCTTTTGCAAGGTGGAGCTTTCCTTTTCCTCCTAAGGAACATTCAAAGTTTAAATGCTAGGCTTAAAAAAACAACAAAAAAAAAAACAACACCATCCTTCCCTAGCATAGCTAAGCACTGCCTTCTGGTGGTAGAGCTTTTAATCAAAACAAACAAAAAAAATGCTGTACAAATTCCTGAGCAAAAACATCTTTTGATAACAAAGTCCTCAGAGGCCCTGTCCTAACTGACTAGTCCCCCCCCCCCCAAAGTCAAATAACATTCTCAGCAGCAAAAAAAAAAAAAAATAAGGAAAATATGTGGGTCCTCAGACTTCTTGAAACGGGAACCGAACCCTTGCAAATAGGTTCTGCCAGTTCTCTTTTTTTTTCATCACAAATAGAATCGAGGATCTGTCAAAGTGAGGGTTTTTCCCTGGTCATCAAGGGTAGTGACTGAGTAGACCCAGTCATCCTTTCCAGGCTTTTGGATAACCACCCGATCCGAATAAATGTGTCGGCCATAGCTCCAGGACTGCTGACATCCCTCAAAAAAGGTGAGCTATTATAAAAGAAAAACTGACATTACGGGACGGCTTTGGCACTTTAAGATAGTCCCAAATGGCTTCCTGATACCATTTCTCACGGTTCTCCTCAATCTCCTTCATGGTGACTTCTGGCACATAAGGGAACTCCCACCCATAGTCAAGAGCAACTTTTTTCATCAAGATCCTCTGCAATCTAGCAAGTTTAGGAAAAGTATGGGAGTGTCCCAGTCCCGGCATTACACAAGCCTCCGGAGACCTTTTCAAGACAGGCGTCATGGCTGGAGGCTCATCTTTCCCACTAGTAATGATTCCTGCATCCATTACAACTTCCCAATTCACACCCGGGGTTTCCGCCCAAGGCGTTGTATTACCAGAGTGCATGGGAGAACGTTTCCCTGAACTACGGGAAGCGGCAGCTTTGAATCTCTTATCCCATGTTAGCCCAGGAAACTGCGGATCAAACCAATGATCGTCACCGGCATCTGACAATGAGTCCAGATCAGAGTCTGCATACTCCTCTGCGGGCAAATAAGTATGCACGACTTTAATTATATTGTCCCCAGCCCGCTTACCAGTTCCTGTCGTGGCCTCTACGAGGGCAACATCCTCCTCGGAGTCCGGTCCCGGTAGACACTGGGGTAGGCCTCGACCACAGCCGTTGGAAGCCTTTACGTAGCCCACCTTCTTTCAGGCAGGCACGACCCCTGTACAGACATTTTCTGTAGTAGCATCCACAGGTGACTCAGAAACATTCACATCAACAGCAGCTTTGCCAGAGTCACTCACCACAGAAGTCACAGCAGACGTAACAGTAGTAGTAGTAGTAGTAGTAGTAGTAGGCCAAGGAGTAGCTTCCGCCAAAGTAACGGCACCTGTAATCCAGTCCACCCGATAGGCACGGGGTGATCTGGTAGGCTGGTCTACCATGAACAAATATTCTCTGCACTGAAGACATCTGCCAAAGGGTCGGATTTGAACCGCCAATCCCTCACATTGTGGGCATGGCACTCCAAGCGCTTCCACATTGCCACTCGTGTACAGCACGAAACGCCCCCAAGGCTTCATACGGATGCCTGTATCCATCAACGGGACTCCGTTGGCGCAGGATTTGCACCAGTTCCAGCCTGGAACACAGTAGGCCTCAATCTTTCCGATGGTGATGGATACGCCGACATGACTGCAAACGATCTTCTCTCCACGATCTGGCAAACAATACTTTTTTTCATGCCAGACACACTCACGTCTCACGCAGGAGTTGGTAACTACTCCAACTTTCAGTTATTTTCTTGGCAGGTCACTCCAAGCACCTTACTCTGTTGCACGTGCAGCCAACGCCAAGCCAAGCCACCTGACCTTAACCCCTTCTTTGCTAGCACAGTCCAACACCCTGACAAATTCAGACTCTCAACGGTGCTTCCTTCGATGAAGTTTCCAGGCCTCTCCCGAGATACCAGCCTCTTGCTTGGTCCTCTCCAAGCGGCTTCCTCCCTCCAGGACGGACGGCACAGGATCACCTTGAAACCGCAGACCCAGTCCGATTACTGGGCCCACTCAACAGATCACCACCCCCGGACCAACGTGGTCCTGGAGCCAGGATTGCAGGAGCACACACCCCCAGCCAGGAGGGCCACGAGGTGGTGGGATGACTGACCAAGGATCGACGACCCCGGTTCAGTGGCGTCTGTTCCTTAAAGCGGGAGTTCACCCCAAAAACAATTTTTAACATTAGATTGATGCTCATTTTGTCAAGGGGAATTGGGTGTTTTTTTAAAAAATCGAAGCAGTACTTACCGTTTTAGAGATAGATCTTCTCCGCCGCTTCCGGGTATGGTCTTCGGGACTGGGCGTTCCTATTTGATTGACAGGCTTCCGACAGGCTTCCGACGGTCGCATACATCTTGTCACGAGTAGCCGAAAGAAGCTGAACGTCAGTGCGGTTCTATACGGCGCCTGCGCACCGACGTTCGGCTACTTTCGGAAAATCGTGACGCGATGTATGCGACCGTCGGATGCCTGTCAATCAAATAGGAACGCCCAGTCCTGCAGCGCATACCCGGAAGCGGCGGAGAAGATCTATCTCTAAAACGGTAAGTACTGCTTCGATTTAAAAAAAAAAAACACTTGATTCCCCTTGACAAAATGAGCATCAATCTAATGTTAAAAATTACGTTTTTGGGTGAACCTCCACTTTAAGTACCCCTCCCCAGCATGCACAGCTAAACGATCAACCCCCACCGATTGGCCACCGAGGGGAGACACCCAATATCACCCTGACTTAGCTGCTGCCACCCTTGGCCTGGGGTGGTAACAACACCCCAGGTGGACAATGGTGGTCACTCTCAGCACAGCCACGGCTGAAACAAAAGCCAAATTCAGCCAAAATTATATGTGTCTGAGTCAATTAACACTCAGACTCCCTTCTAAATTGAAAGCAGTGACAGCCCACCAGGAGCAGGCTGCTACAACTATATTAGAACAAAATCGGATGAGACTTTACATGTACCTTGTAGGGTCTAATGAATACAAAAAATATTGAATACAGATAGTTTGTTTAAAAAAAAAATATAGACAAAACTGGTTAAAATCCCATTTACAGTTAGGTTGTCCAGGGTGTTGTCATCCTGGCGGAAGAATCCAGAAAAATTTCCTACGCATTTCGTGGGATGACCCGTTTCATCATCAGGCCCTTGGATTATATATATATATATATATATATATATATATATATATATATATATATATATATATATATATATATATACACACACACACACACACACACACATATACACACACACATACATACATACATATACACACACTGTAATGATATACAAGCAAGTTATTAGCACAAAAAATCATATTGAAATTAGGAAGAAAAAATTGGATATTCCAACACTGTTATCTAACGATATCACATCTAATTTTAATCTCTTTTACTGATAATTTATTAAGTCTACCAACTGGATTATGATAAAGCTTGTTGTATGCACCATGACAGAGTATAAGGGGAAAAAAGAGGATGAGCATCTGAGGAAAAATGTACATATAGCCTATACTTTGGAAGGTTGCATAAGTTTGAAGCATGTGCGAAACATACAAAATGCTATACATAAAAAATGGAAGATTCACCTGTAAAAAGTTGGCAACTGCATGGAGGTTAAACCTGGGGAGCCTGTGGGGATTAACTCTGCGTACCCCTAGCAGGGAAGGATGTTCCTATATATTAATGGCATGTCGAGTATTCATGGTGAAATTGGCAAATATATTTAAAAAAGAGGCTAAGATGAATATAAGGTCTCCGATCATAAGGAGGTTGGAAGGAGGGGAAAGGTTAAATGGAAAAGATAGCAGAAAGAGAAGGGGAAAAGAAAGAGGTGAGGAAAAGAAAAGGGGAGGGGGGGAGGGGAAAGCAAAAAGGAAAGGTAAGGAAAGGGAAAAGGGGGGGGGAATAAGGGGAAGGGGGGAGTAAAATGGGTCAAGAGAGGAGGAAGGGGAGGGAGAGAAGGCAAGGGAATGGGGAAAAAAGGGGGGAATGGGGACGAAAAAATACAGAAAGAAAGAAGGGAAGAGAAAGGGAGAAATAGGAGGGAGGTGGAAAGGGAAGTAAGAGGGATGAAAAGGTGGGAATAGGTATGTGGTCCTTAACTTTAAGAATCGTAAGTAGATGGAGCAGAGATAAGGCCTAAATATTTATGGGTCTCCACCAATCCTTGATCCTGAGTGAAGTTGAGTATTTTGGGAGGAGTGAAAGAGGCAGCCACACCTTTGGCTCCACCCACCAACTCCTGCTGTCTCGGGAGATTGTGAAGATCTATAGTCTTACTTGAATGAATGGCAGGGCAGTGTTATAGGAAGCCTCCCCGGCATCGCTGACACTCCTGCTGACCCGATTGACATGGCAAAGCAGAGCACTGCAGTACATGAGGTGACAGGTAAAGTGCAAGGGCCCCCCCATGCAGCTGGGGCAGTGCCCAGGGGTGCCCGCTCATTAAGATGGCCCTGCTCATCAGTGCCCACCATTGTCGCTAATTGATGCCCATCAGTGCTGCCTCAGTGCCCATCAGTGCAGTCTCATCAGCACACATCAGTAAAGGAGGGAAAATTACATGTTTGCTAAATTTTATAACAGAAAGTTTTTGGAATGTTTTCATTTGTTTAGCAAAAAAAAAAAAGTGGTTATTAAATACCACCAAATGAAAGCTCTATTTGTGTAAACAAAATGATAAAAATTTAGGTACAGTGGTGCATGACCATGCAATTGTCAAAGTGTGACAGCTCTGAAAGCTGAAATTTGGCCTGGGCAAAATGGGGTAAAAGTGCCCAGTAGACAAGTAGTTAAAATAGTCATCCCGGATCACTGACCCACCCTCTTCCACCATTCCCCAGGCAGCTTCTTCGAGGCATAAATGATAGTCTGTAAACTGAAGTGACTGAATGATAAATTATTTTAAGTTATATGTACTGTGCAGAATAAACAAACCATTCAAATAACAATGTTTGTTGTACTCGTGTCTGTACTTCAAATGCAGTAAATGAACCAGCTGGAATGTTTGTTGTACTTGTAGCTGTACTTCATATACAGGTGGTTCTCAAAAAATTAGCATATTTAGATAAAGTTCATTATTTTCTGTAATGTACTGATAAACATTAGACTTTTATATATTTTAGATTCATTACACACAACTGAAGTAGTTCAAGCCTTTTTATGGTTTTAATATTGATGCTTTTGGCATACAGCTCATGAAAACCCCAAATTCCTATCTCAAAAAATTAGCATATCATGAAAAGGTTCTCTAAACGAGCTCTTAACCTAATCATCTGAATCAACTAATTAACTCTAAACACCTGCAAAAGATTCCTGAGGCTTTTAAAAACTCCCAGCCTGGTTCATTACTCCAAACCGCAATCATGGGTAAGAATGCCGACCTGACTGTTGTCCAGAAGGCCATCATTGACACCCTCAAGCAAGAGGGTAAGACACAGAAAGAAATTTCTGAACGAATAGGCTGTTCCCAGAGTGCTGTATCAAGGCACCTCAGTGGGAAGTAAAAAGTGTGGCAGAAAACGCTGCACAACGAGAAGAGGTGACCGGACCCTGAGGAAGATTGTGGAGAAGGACCGATTCCAGACCTTGGGGGACCTGCGGAAGCAGTGGACTGAGTCTGGAGTAGAAACATCCAGAGCCACCGTGTACAGACGTGTGCAGGAAATGGGCTACAGGTGCCGCATTCCCCAGATCAAGCCACTTTTGAACCAGAAACAGTGGCAGAAGCGCCTGACCTGGGCTACAGAGAAGCAACACTGGACTGTTGCTCAGTGGTCCAAAGTACTTTTTTCGGATGAAAGCAAATTTTGCATGTCATTCGGTAATCAAGGTGCCAGAGTCTGGAGGAAGACTGGGGAGAGGGAAATGCCAAAATGCCTGAAGTCCAGTGTCAAGTACCCACAGTCAGTGATGGTCTGGGGTGCCATGTCAGCTGCTGGTGTTGGTCCACTGTGTTTTATCAAGGGCAGGGTGAATGCAGCTAGCTATCAGGAGATTTTGGAGCACTTCATGCTTCCATCTGCTGAAAAGCTTTATGGAGATGAAGATTTCATTTTTCAGCACGACCTTGCACCTGCTCTCAGTGCTAAAACCACTGGTAAATGGTTTACTGACCATGGTATTACTGTGCTCAATTGGCCTGCCAACTCTCCTGACCTGAACCCCATAGAGAATCTGTGGGATATTGGGAAGAGAAAGTTGAGAGACGCAAGACCCAACACTCTGGATGAGCTTAAGGCCGCTACCGAAGCATCCTGGGCCTCCATAACACCTCAGCAGTGCCACAGGCTAATTGCCTCCATGCCACGCCGCATTGAAGCAGTCATTTCTGCAAAAGGATTCCCGACCAAGTATTGAGTGCATAACTGAACATAATTATTTGAAGGTTGACTTTTTTTTTTATTAAAAACACTTTTTTCTTTTATTAGTCGGATGAAATATGCTAATTTTTTGAGATAGGAGTTTTGGGTTTTCATGAGCTGTATGCCAAAATCATCAATATTAAAACAATAAAAAGGCTTGAACTACTTCAGTTGTGTGTGATGAATTTAAAATATATGAAAGTCTAATGTTTATCAGTACATTACAGAAAATCATGAACTTTATCACAATATTAGGCATGTGCATTTCGTTTCGTTCCGAATCGAAATTCGGACGAATTTTTCATTATTCGGACATTCGGATGCATACGAATTCCCGAATTGTAATATTAAAGCGGTCCTCCACCCTAAAGTGGAGTCCCGCTGATCGGAACCCTCCCCCCCTCCGGTGTCACATTTGACACCTTTCAGGGGGGAGGGGGGTGCAGACACCTGTCTAAAGACAGGTATTTGCACCCACTTCCGGCCACACGCTACGGGCGAAAGACGGGCATTCCGTCACATCCCGTCTGTCGCCCGTTGTGTGCTGGGAACACTCGGCTCCCAGCACACAGCGTGTGAGCCAATCGGCGGGCGCAGCGCGACTCGCGCATGCGCCGTAGGGAACCGGGCAGTGAAGCCGCAGCGCTTCACTTCCTGGTTCCCTCAGCGTGGATGGCGGGGGGAGCAGCAGAGTGACGAGCGATCGCTCGTGCTCTGCTGCGATCGGCGCTGGACTCCAGGACAGGTAAGTGTCCTAATATTAAAAGTCAGCAGCTGCAGTATTTGTAGCTGCTGACTTTTAATATTTTGTTCCCATGGCACATCCGCTTTAATGAATTTACCGAATCCGAACGAACGTTTTCGATTCCGAATCGAAAACCCGTGGACGAAATTCGATAGGAATTCGAATTTTTTTTTTTTTTTCGAATTCCGATCGAATTTCGTCCGCGGGTTTTCGATTTGGAATTCGAAAAAAATTTTTTTTTTTTTTTTTTTGGAATTCCGATCGATTTGGAATTCGAAATTTTTTTTATTTTTTTTATTTTTTTGGAATTCCGATCGAATTTCGTCCACGGGTTTTCGATTTGGAATTCGAAATTTTTTTTTTTTTTTTTTTTTTTTTTTGGAATTCCGATCGAATTTCGTCCGCGGGTTTTCGATTTGGATTTTTTTTTTTTTTTTTCGAATTCCGATCGAATTTCGAAATTATATTCGAAGAGAGAATTTTCGAATTCGACCGGATTTTTCGAAATTCGGTCGAAAACGAACGAGTTCCGAAAACGAATTTAACACATGTAACGAACCTAACTTAACGAAATTAATTAAATAACGAATTAAAACGAAACGAAACGAAACGAAATTTTCCCTTTTGCACATGCCTACACAATATGCAAATTTTTTGAGAACCACCTGTACAGTAAATGAACCAGCTGGGCAAGGATCCTTTTAAATCCAATGTTTACAATTGCAGTCCAGGACTAAATGAATTACTGTTTCCATCTATACATCAGTGACAGAGTAACATATGGCAGGGTAATATTAAGTGTCAATATACAGTAAAACCTTGGTTTGCGAGCATTTGTTCCAGAAACTTGTAATCCAAAGCACTTGTATATCAAAGCATTTTTTTTACAGAGTATAAAAGAGAAGAGAGGCACTTCTAAGTGTAGCAATAACCTGCTAAATGTTGTACCTTCATTAAACGTAACCATATTGCTACACTTCGAGGCTCCTCTCTTCTTTTTTTATACTTAGTTGTGACATGACGCTACTCTTATATCAAGACATCGCTTGTACAGTATATCAAGGCAAAATGTATAAAAACATTTTGCCTGTCTTGCAAAACGCTCTCAAACCAAGTTACTCTCAAACCAAGGTTTTACTGTAGTATGTTTGCATCCTCACAAGGTGGAACTGTGGATGTGGGTAATTAAAACAGTGCCACATCCCAAAATTGATAGAACATTTGTGATGATATTTTATTATAAAAAATATAACTTTTAATTACAAATTTTGTTAAAAGCATAGTTGTGTAAATTAAAATTCACACAATAGCATATACTACCCCAAATCAAGAAAAAACATAAACAAAACCACCAATAAGGCCCCTTTTACACGGGGCGGATCAGTAACGATCCGCCCCGTGCACTTCCGCTTGCTCAGCGGGGATCGCTCCGTTGATCCCCGCTGAGCCGGCGGATGACAGGGTGGTCCCCGCACACTGTGCAGGGAACGCCCTGTCTTTTCTCCGCTCTCCCCTATGGGGGGATCGGATGAACACAGACCGTCTGTCTGTGTTCACCCGAGCCAATAGACGGATGGAAAAGTAGGTTTTTCCTCCGTCACACTTTAGCGGATCGGAGCGGATCGGATGTCAGCGGGCATGTCACCACTGACATCCGCGGCTCCATAGAGGAGCACGGAGCACCCATTCAGGTCCGCAAAAAAAACTGGCAGGTGGACCTGAACGGGCCTCCCGTGTGAAAGAGCCCTTAGGCTCCATCATAGCCATATACAATGTGCTAGTCGGTTATGGCTATCAATATCTGGGCGGTCTTGGTGTGCATCTGACGTCCAGATTTTTTATATGTTGGACGATATTCGGCATACCCATTGTCTCTGTTTTTAAAGCCACTATGCTGAGTTTCTAAGACGATAATCCACCTTAATACTTACCCCATGCTCCTGAAGAAGCTCTTTGGCGTGAAACACGTAGAGCTTCAATCTGCTACATCAAACACACACCAAATATTATGTTTCATTCTTTCTGTATTTATTTTTTTGCCAGGTTTCCACAACTGTTGTGTAACTTTATCCAAACTGCCATTACAAACAGGGCCCATTCACTGCAGAAAGCCATGCGGGAAAATCACTTTCCGTGCGCATTTCCTTCACCACTTTCAGAACACACTGCTCAAACACAGGACACAAACGCAGTATGTTTGCCTGCACTGGATTGCATGGTGCAGAAGTACCTTGCGATCCGGTTGCTGTGCATTTTTAAAGTAGTGCACGCAATACTTTTGCTGCGGTCTAATGTAATTTAGCTCATTCAGAATGAATGGGCTCAATTTACAGGGAATTGAACGTATTTGAATCAAGAAAGTGCAGCGCATTCCTGTGTAATTCCCAGTGTGAACCGATCTTAATGGGGGGCCATGGGGAAAGAGGATAGAATTGTGCTTACATTTGATCCATAATTTGCCTGCAGCACTCATAGGTCACTCATAGGGGTTGATTTACTAAAACTGAAGCATTTTGCATGCTTCAGTTTTAGTAAATCAATCCCTATGAGTGACCTGCTGTGTGCTGGAGGGGTGCTGGCCATCTTCAGGAGGCGGAGTTCTGTCAGTGACACATGCAGATAGCAGAGAGGAGAGATCAGAGAAGAACCAGACTCAGTGCTTTGGATTCAGTTTTTATCACAAGTCTTCAGGGAGACATTAACCACTTAACCCCCGGACCATATTGCTGGTCAAAGACCAGAGCACTTTTTGCGATTCGGCACTGCATCGCTTTAACTGACAATTGCGCGGTCGTGCGACGTGGCTCCCAAACAAAATTGGCGTCCTTTTTTTCCCACAAATAGAGCTTTCTTTTGGTGGTATGTGATCACCTCTGCGGTTTTTAGTTTTTGCGCTATAAACAAAAATTGAGCGTCAATTTTGAAAAAAATGAATATTTTTTACTTTTTGCTGTAATAAATATCCCCCAAAAATATATATATAAAAAAAAAAAAACGCTTCTTTTCCTCAGTTTAGGCCGATACGTATTCTTCTACATATTTTTCGTAAAAAAAATAAAAATCGCAATAAGCGTTTATTGATTGGTTTGCGCAAAAGTTATAGCGTTTACAAAATAGGGGTTATTTTTATTATTATTTTTTTTACCAGTAATGGCGGCGATCAGCTATTTTTTTTCGGTACTGCGACATTATGGCGGACACTTTTGACAAATTTTTGGGACCATTGGCATTTTTATAGCGATCAGTGCTATAAAAATGCATTGGATTACTATAAAAATGCCACTGGCAGTGAAGCGGTTAACACTAGGGGGGCGGGGAAGGGGTTAAGTTTGTTCCCTGGGTGTGTTCTAACTGTAGGGGGGGTGGCCTCACTAGGGGAAATCAGGGGGCAAGCGGGGGGCGCGCGCCCGTAGTGGCCTGCAAGAGAGCCGACGTAGAGCTGCCGTAAAACGACGGCGGCAGGTCGGCAAGTAGTTAAACACCCCAGTCACAGAGTTTCCGAAAGTAGCCGAACTGCGAGTCAGCTCTACACGGCGCCTGCGCACCGACTAGGAGCCGTGTAGAGCTGACTGCAGTCTCCGCTCTAATTCATCTCAAAGGTGTTCTATCGGGTTGAGGTCAGGATTCAGTGCAGGCCAGTGAAGTTCCTCCACCCCAAACTCGCTCAGTCATGTGTTTATGGACCTTGCTTTGTACACTTGTGTGCATTACACGGACCCCTTCTTTCTGCAAGATAGTGAGACCTGTTTTCTCTCCATCAATCCCTGAGTGTGTGCTGACAAAGCTAGACAGCGAAACACGTTGACGCACAGGGGCTCAGTTTTTGTCATGTATTATTTATATATGCTTTTTTAAACTCTAACAATGTATTGCTATAAATAAATATTGCAATAACTTTGTATAATCTCCACTGTTCATTGTGCCCTTAACCACTTCAATACCGGGCATTTTCACCCCCTTCCTGCTCAGGAAAATGTTCAACTTTCAGCACGGTCACACTTTGTATGACAATTGCGCGGTCGTGCGACGTGGCCCCCAACTAAAATTTATTTTTTGGGCTATAAACAAAAAAAGACTGACATTTTTTAAAAAAAAACACAATATTTTTTACTTTTTGCTATAAAAAATATCCAATTTTTTTCTAAAAAAAACTATTTATTTTCTCAATTTAGGCCGATATGTATTCTTCTTCATATTTTTGGTTAAAAAAAAAAAAAAAAAAAAAATCGCAATAAGCGTATAGTGATTGGTTTGCGCAAAAGTTATAGGGGATAGATTTATGTTTTTTTTTTTTTTTTACTAGTAATGGTTATCTGCAATTTTTGTCAGGACTGCGATATCGCGGCGGACAGTTCGGACACTTTTGACACTATTTTGGGACCATTCACATTTATACAGCGAACAGTGCCATAAATATGCACTGGTTACTGTATAAATGTGACTGGCAGGGAAGGGGTTAAGACTAGGGGGGCGATCAAGGGGTTAAATGTGTTCCCTACAGAGTTATTCTAACTATGGGGGGAGGGAACTGACTGGGGGAGTTGACCGATCGGTGTCCTTATGTACAAGGGACACACGATTGGTCCCCTCTCCCTGACAGGACGTGGATCTGTGTGTTTACACACACAGATCCACGTCCCTGGCTCTGTAACTGCCGATTGCAGGTACCTGGCGGACATTGCGGCCACCGGGCACGCGCATCATCATCTGCGTGACGTGGCCGGCGGCACGCGTCCCCTAGCGGCCGGGAGGCCCGAGGATGTCATATGACGTACACCCAGGATGGCAGAGTCACCTTGTGGACGTCATTTGGCATTATGCGGGATGTGAAGTGGTTAAAGTCCGACCTGTGGGCTACTTTTGCTCCCCTTTTTTCTTTCATATGGATATGGCCATAGGAGTGCTTTTCCTATATTTTCATACACTAGTGCGCAGTCATGTTGGAAAAGGAAGGGACCATCCCAAAACTGTTCCCACAAAGTTGGAAGCATGAAATTGTCCAGAATGTCTTGGCATGCTGACACCTTAAGAGTTTCCCTCACTGGAATTAAAGGGGTTATAAAGGTTTTTTTTTTTTTTTTAAATAACAGACATATACTTACCTCCACTGTGCAGTTCATTTTGCGCAGAGTGGCCCCAATCCTTGTCCCTCGGTGGCTGTCTCGGCTCCTCACCGCAAGAGCTAACCCCCCTCTGGGAAGCACTCTCCCAAGGGGGTAAGTTTGCGGGCATGCTCTCGTGTGATACAGTGCATCACTCGGCCCCGCTGCGTCATTGATTTGATTGACAGCAGTGGGAGCCAATGGCTGCGCTGCTATCAATCATCCAATGAAGAGCCCACAAGAGCTTGGGGAAAGCAACACTGGATCCGGCTCATGTAAGTAAAACAGCACCACACCATAATCCAAATGATTAGGACCAGCGCACAAAGCATAGCTCTGTGTCTAAATGAACTACAAGCCCCGACATCCTTAGCGGCTGTCAGCTTTTAGCTCTCAATGAACTACCTCGGCGCTGTGGAGGGTAGGGTGACCACGTGTCCCGGATTGCCCGGGACTGTCCCGCATTTTGCAGGTCTGTCCCGGGCACATTCATTCCAGGACAATACAGTGTCCCAGAATGAAACTGACACAGCCACCCTCCGGGCCAATCTGATGCCCCCAAAAAAGGCCGCCATATCACTGATTTACTCACTGATAGTACTTGTCCTGGCCGGGAATGCCTGGAGGAGCACAATCCACGCCCCTGCTTTTGATTGGAGAAATCATGAATCCCGCCTCTTGCGTCCAATCACTGTGCTGTGATTCGTTACAGCACAAGATGATTTTTGGGAAGGGAAGGTGTCCCTGAATGGTAGTTTAGAAATGTGGTCCCCCTAGTGGAGGGCCGTGGTAGTTCATTAACCTTCTGAGCGGTGTTCCTGAGTCTGACTCAGGGTGAGATTTGTTGGCTACGATCGGTAACCCCGAGTCAGACTCGGGCTTGCCTCGCAGCATCCATAGGCTTGGTTTACTTACCTTGTCCCTGGATCCAGCGATGCCACCGCGCTGTGTGAGCGAGCGGGACCTCTCTCGATTCACACAGTGCCTCCGTTCCCTGCGACATTACGACGCACGGGAGCGGAGAACGGCGCCAAATTCAAAAAGGTAAACAAACACAATACATACAGTATACTGTAATCTTATAGATTACAGTACTTTATGTAAAAAATACACACCCCCTAGTGGTCTGCCCAGTGCCCTACATGTACTTTTATATAATAAAAACTGTTCTTTCTGCCTGCAAACTGTAGATTGTCCATAGCAACCAAAAGTGTCCCTTTATGTCAAAAATGGTTTTAGAGCAGCTAGAAAACAGCGATAATAAATTATAATCATTTGCAGAATTGAGCGATAGCGATTTGTGGGGAAATTCGTCATAAAAAAATAAAAGTAATGACAGCGACAATTCTGCAACTGAGCAAATTTCAGTGATTTTGAGTTGATTACATTATTGAATCATTTTTATTTTTATTATATTATTTGTTATAATTATTTATAATTATTTATTATATTATAATTTTTTTTTTTTTTTAATTCATACCCGGGATGCCTACTAGACTCTTGTTTGGTCAGATTTAAGTGAGTTATTCCTAAGAATTACAGGCCTACAGTATAAAACGCCAAATTTCCTTGCAAATAATGGTACCGCTTTCAGCACCTTTTTTCTGAAATAATCATACCGCCAGGGAGGTTAAGTGTTTCTATCAGGTAGTTTTTGATTACCCATACAGGAGACCTGCATGCAGGGCCGATTTAGACAAGGCCACCGAGGCCAGGCCTCAGGGCGGCAGTAGGTGAAGGGGCGGCTCCGCCTATCATCTCCGCCCACTCCGCTCATCCTGGGTGAAGGGGCGGGGGCGGCTCCGCCTATCCTCGCCGCCCTCACTCACGGGCACAGTCTCCTCCCGCCCACACTCACGGGCACACTGTATAGTCCCGGCTCCGTCCATCTTCTCAGCCCATCCTCCCCGCCCTCACTCACGGGCATACTGTAAAGTCTCGGTAGTGGGTGAAGGGGCGGAGGCGGCTCCGCCTATCCTCGCCGCCCTCACTCACGGGCACAGTCAATATCAAGACTGCTACTGATTCCCCCCCACACCACCACTGCTGCCACTGATACCCCCCACCACCATTACTGCCACTCATACCCACCCACCACCATTACTGCCACTGATACCCCCCCACCACCACCATTACTGCCACTGACACCCACCACCATTACTGCCACTGATACCCCACCACCATTACTGCCACTGATACCCCACCACCATTACTGCCACTGATACACACCCACCACCACCATTACTGCCACTGATACCCCCACCACCACCATTACTGCCACTGATACCCCACCACCATTACTGCCACTGATACCCCCCACCACAATTACTCCCACCACAATTACTGCCACTGATACCCAGCCACCACCATTGCTGCCACTGATACCCCACCACCATTACTGCCACTGATACACACCCAATACCACCATTACTGCCACTGATACCCCCACCACCACCATTACTGCCACTGATACCCCCCACTTTTTTACTGCCTCTGATACCCCCCCACCACCATTACTGCCACTGATTCCCCCCCACACCACCACCACCATCACCACTAGTGAGACTGATACACCCCCCCACACCGCCACTAGTACCACTGATAAAACCCCCGCAACTGATACCCCCACACCACCACCACTGATCCCATCCAGCAACCACCATCCCTGCCCCTGATCCCACCAACCCACCACTACCACTCATCCCATCCCATCTTCCACAACCACCACCCTCACCACTGATCCCATCCTCCCACCACTGCTGCCACTCATTTCATCCAATGCCCCCCAACCACCACCCTTGCCACTGATCCTATTTCCCCCACCACCTCTGCCACACATCCCATTCAATCCCCCCTACCACTGATCCCACCCCTCAACCTCCACCCTTGCCACTCATCTCCTCCCCCCCACCACCACTGCCACTCATCCCATCTCTCCCTCACTGCTGCCACTGATCCTATCCCCACCCAACCACCACTGCTGCAAATCACAAGTAATGCTAGTTGTTTTTTGGTGGGAGGGGGTTTTAATATAATTATTTTTTTTACCTAATTTCTATCACATGGGGGGGGGGGGCGGCGGCTTTGAAGGACCTGCCATTGGGGCGGCAAAGGGAGTAAATCCGGGGCCTGCCTGCATGGCATTAGAGATCTGCTGATCGCTGGTGCAAGGCTTTCCAGGCTCCTGCAAAAAATAAATAATAAATGTCACCAGAAAAAAAATATATATATGAATCTTCCAGGACACGCCTCGTTGGCTTTCCCTGAACCTCATATATATCCGATCTCATTCTCTTCTTTGCAATTCCATCTTTCACACAGACTATCTGAATTCCAAAAAGAACATTTATTCTTGAGCCATGTTTCCCACAAATGTATTCTGCTTTATTTTCTTATTTGCCATGCTTCATTTATCAAATGGATTGGTGAGTGTTGTTAGAATTACCTTTTTGATTTTTTAAGGGTGGCTTATTTTATTACAACAGTTTTAATTTATTTGTTTATATATATTATTTATGTTTATATGTCTTCAGCCCCAGTGTAGCTGTTAAAGCGGGAGTTCACCCAATTAGTTTTTTTTTTCTCTTTTCCCCTTAGCTTCATGCTCGTTTTGTCTAGGGGAATCGGCTAGTTGTTTTAAAATATGATCCGTACGTACCGTTTACGAGATGCATCTTCTCCGTCGCTTCCGGGTATGGGTCTTCGGGAGCGGGCGTTCCTTCTTGATTGACAGTCTTCCGAGAGGCTTCCGACGGTCGCATCCATCGCGTCACTCGTAGCCGAAAGAAGCCGAACGTCGGTGCGGCTCTATACTGCGCCTGCGCACCGACGTTCGGCTACTTTCGGAAAATCGTGACGCGATGGATGCGACCGTCGGAAGCCTCTCGGAAGACTGTCAATCAAGAAGGAATGCCCAGTCCCGCAGCCCATACCCGGAAGCGCGGAGAAGATGCATCTCGTAAACGGTAAGTACAGCTCATATTTTAAAACAACTAGCCGATTCCCCTAGACAAAACAAGCAGGAATCTAAGGGGAAAATGTGTTCTCTATGGGCGAACCTCCGCTTTAAGTAGCCGAAGTGTTTCAAACAAATGTCTTTGTTTGGCTAGATGCAGCTCTGTTATTAGAAATTGAATGTAGTGAATTGTTTGGCAAGTGTCCACAAGGTTTAGGAGTGTGTCTATGGGAATGTTTGACCATTCTTCCAGAAGAGCACTTGTGAGGTCAGGCACTGATGTAGAAGAGAAGGCCTGGCTCGCAGTCTCTGCTGTAATTCATGTTCTATCGGGTTGAGGTCAGGACTATGTGCAGGCCAGTCAGGTTTTTCAACCCCAAACTCGCTTATCAATGTCGTTATGGACTTTGCTATTGAATAATAATTCAAATATAATATAATATACAAATTACCAAGAATCTAACTACACATCCGTACATAGATTTTCATACATACATACCCAAACAAAACTAACAATAATACAAACAATACAAATAAACCAATAACAATATTAATAAATACACAATAATAGTTTAACTGCTTGCCGACCTGCCGTGGCAGGTCGGCTCCCCTGCGCGAGAGCCCATAGCTATATGTCGGCTCTCGCGCAGGCCACTAGGGGCACGTGCGCGCCCCCGACTCCCGCCATAAGGTCGCAGTACCGAAAAAATAATAAAAAAATAAAAATCACTGATCGCCGCCAATGCTAGTAAAAAAAAAATATTAATAAAAATGCCATAAAAATACCCCCTATTTTGTAAACGCTATAACTTTTGCGCAAACCAATCAATAAAGGCTTATTGCAATTTTTTTTTTTTTACGAAAAAAAGAAGAATACGTATCGGCCTAAACTGAGGAATAAAAATGTTTTTTAATATATTTTTGGGGGATATTTATTATAGCAAAAAGTAAAAAATATTCATTTTTTTTCAAAATTGTCGCTCTATTTTTGTTTATAGCGCAAAAACTAAAAATGGTGATCAAATACCGCCAAAAGAAAGCTCTATTTGTGGGAAAAAAAGGACGCCAATTTTGTTTGGGAGCCACGTCGCACGACCGTGCAATTGTCAGTTAAAACGACGCAGTGCCGAATCGCATAAAGTGCTCTGGTCTTTGACCAGCAATATGGTCCGGGGGTTAAGTGGTTAAACACCTTTATTCAGACATAGAAAGTAATGGCTTTCTTCTGGCCACTCTGCCATAAAGCCCAACTCTATGGAGCGTACGGCTTATTGTCGTCCTATGTACAGATACTCGAGTCTCTCCTGTGGAACTCTGCAGCTTCTCCAGGGTTACCTTAGGTCTCTGTGCTGCCTCTCTGATTAATGCCCTCCTTGCCCGGTCCGTGAGTTTAGGTGTGCGACCGTCTCTTGGCAGGTTTGCTGTTGTGCCATGTTCTTTCCATTTGGTTATGATAGATTTGTTGGTGCTCCTAGGGATCATCAAAGATTTTATAACCTATACCTGACTTGTACTTCTCAACAACATTGTCCCTTACTTGTTTGGAGAGTTCCTTGGTCTTCATGGCAGTGTTTGGTAAGTGGTGCCTCTTGCTTAGGTGTTGCAGCCTCTGGGACCTTTCAAAAAGGTGTGTACATGTAATGACAGATCATGTGACACTTAGATTGCACACAGGTGGACATCATGTCACTAATTATGTGACTTCTGAAGGTTATTGGTTGCACCAGAGCTTTTCATTGGCTTCATAACAAAGGGGGTGAATACATACACACATACCAATTAACAATTTTTTATTTCTGAATAATAGTTTTATGTAGATATTTTTCTAATTTTACTTCACCAACTAAGACTATTGTGTTCTGATCCATCACATATAATTCAGATTAAAAAAAAACATTGAACTAAAGGCTGTAATGTAACAAAACAGGTAAAAATCCAAGGGGGGTGAATGCTTTTGCAAGGCACTGTATATTTTTCTACATATTTTTGGTAAAAAAAATCACAATAAGCGTATATTTATTGGTTTGCACAAAAGTTATATAGCTAGATTCAGGTAGCCGGGCGCAACGTTAGGCAGGCGTAGCGTATGGCATATACGCTACGCCGCCGTAAGTTAGATAGGCAAGTGCTGTATTCACAAAGCACTTGCCTCCTAAGTTTACGGCGGCGTAGCGTAAATGTGGCCGGCGTAAGCGCGCCTAATTCAAATGAGGATGGGGGGGCGTGTTTTATGTAAATGATTGGTGACCCGACGTGATTGACGTTTTTTACCTGTTTTGTACTGTAGTAGTAATGGCCCAGATTCAAGTAGAATTGCACGATATTTGCAGGGGAGCAGGGCAACGATTTTGCCCTGCGCCCCCGCAAATATTTTGCGCTGCCCTCGATTCACGGAGCAGTAGCTCCGTGAATTGCGAGGGCGCGCCAGCAAATTTGCCCGGCGTAAGCGCGCGCAAGTTAAATGATCCCGCCGGGGGCGGGAATCATTTAAATTAGGCGCGCTCCCGCGCCGAGCGTACAGCGCATGCTCCGTCGGGAAACTTTCCCGACGTGCATTGCGGCAAATGACGTCGCAAGGACGTCATTTGCTTCTAAGTGAACGTGAATGGCGTCCAGCGCCATTCACGTTTCACTTACGCAAACGCCGTGAAATTCAAATTTCACGGCGCGGGAAGGCCGGCTATACTTTAGCATTGGCTGCCCCTACTATTAGAAGGGGCAGCCTTGCGCTAAAAGTAGCCGTACGGAAACTCCGTACCTAGCTTGCGCGGGGCCCGCGCAAGCTTGTGAATCAGTGGTAGTATGCAATTTGCATTCTACACGCTGATACACAATGGGAGCGCCCCCTAGCGGCCCCCCGCAAGAATGCAGCCTAAAATCTGCGAGGCATAAGAGCCTTATGCCGTGCAGATTTTAGCCTGCAGTCGGTGTAACGAGGTTCCTGAATCAGGAGCACTCGTTACAGCGGAGCAAGTAAGCACTTGCGCTGCGTAACCTATGGTTGCGCGGGCGCAAGTGCTTCTTGAATCTGGGCCAATGTTTTCAACTGTCATGAATGGGTTACATTCATAACAGCTGTGATTACTAGTAAACTGTGATTGGCTACAGCTCTTTTTTTTTTTACCTGTTTATAGCTGGTTGTTAAAGGGAATGTAAAACAATAAAAATTGACAGTTAAAAAAAAAATGCAAATCGCAGTAAAAAATCGCTCTAAAAACGCTCAAAAGCAACATGCATAGGTGGTAATCAAGCCTAAGAGAAGAAAACAGACAGTTTAATCAGATTTTTCATTTATGGTAAATAAGTCTCAAACTCCCTGAGGGTGTTTTTCTCTAGAAAGACAACTTTAAAACTGGTAGAACAAGAATTGAACATCTATGAAGCCAAAGAAAGAAGGAAATACCTAAAGGGGAGGAAGCGGATAGGAATGAACACCCCAGAGAATAAAAAAAACTGATGGTCTAACCACTTCAGCCCCGAAGGATTTGGCTGCTAAATGACCGGGCCACTTTTTCGATTCGGCACTGTGTCGATTTAACTGACAATTACACAGTCGTGTGACGTGGCTCCCAAACAAAATTGACATCCTTTTTTTCCCACAAATAGAGCTTTATGTTGGTGGTATTTGATCACCTCTGCGGTTTTTATTTTTTGCGCTATAAATAAAAATAGAGCGACATATTTTTTATGTTTTTCTATAATAAATATATAACCCAAAAATATATAAAACAACACATTTTTTCCTCAGTTTAGGCTGATACGTATTATGCTACATATTTTTGGTAAAAAAAGCAATAAGCGTTAATTGATTGCTTTGCGCAAAAGTTATAGCGTCTACAAAATAGGGGATAGTTTTATGGAATTTTTATAAATATTTTTTTTTTTTACTAGTAATGGCAGCGATCTGCGATTTTCTATTGTGACTGCATCATTATGGTGGACACATCGGACACTTTTGACGCTATTTTGGGACTATTGTCATTTATACAGCGAGCAGTGCTATAAAAATGCACTGATTACTGTGTAAATGACACTGGCAGGGAAGAGGTTAAAGCGGATGTGCCATGGGGAAAAAATATTAAAAGCCAGCAGCTACAAATACTGCAGCTGCTGACTTTTAATATTAGGACATTTACCTGTCCTGGAGTCCAGCGCCGATCGCAGCAGAGGACGAGCGATCGCTCATCTCTCTGCTGCTCCCCCCGCCATCCACGCTGAGGGAACCAGGAAGTGAAGCGCTGCGGCTTCACTGCCCGGTTCCCTACGGCGCATGCACGAGTCGCGCCGCGCCCGCCGATTGGCTCCCGCTGTGTGCTGGGAGCCGAGTGTTCCCAGCACACAACGGGGGGCGACGGGATGTGACGGAATGCCCGTCTTTTGCCTGTGAATGCCGGGCCGGAAGTGGGTGCAAATACCTGTCTTTAGACAGGTATCTGCACCCCCCTCCCCCCTGAAAGGTGTCAAATGTGACACCGGAGGGGGGAGGGTTCCGATCAGCGGGACTCCACTTTAGGGTGGAGAACCGCTTTAAACACTAGGGGGCGCTGAAGGGGTTAAGTGTGTCCTAGGAAGTGATTCTAACTGTGTGGGGGCTGGGCTACATGTCATACGACATTGATCGCTGCTCCCAATGACAGGGAGCAGACGATCAGTGTCCTGTCACAAGGCATCCCTGGTTACACAGGCATCCCCCCTTTCTGCAGCTCCATGACTCGATGTCCAGGGGAGCAATCCCGCACGGCACAAAATTCAAAGCGACGTATATATACGTTGCTTTGCGCAGCCGTGCCATTCTGCCAAAAAGCTAGAGGGATCTCCAGAAGGGCAGCGCAGGTGAGAGTTTGGAGAATCCTAAGGCTGGTATGACAGGTGGTCAGCTGGAGATGCAGGGCCACCCCACTTGATGCACAGTACTAGGGTAACAATTGGAGCAATGTTCTCCGTAGTGGCTGGGTCTTTCCAAGAAGCTGCATGCTATCGGGCTAATGCTGTGTACAGATGATCGGACATTCCGATAACAAAAACATGGATTTTTTTTTCTGACAGAATGCTGGCTCAAACTTGTCTTGCATACACACGGTCACACAAATGTTGTCGTAAATTTTCGAACATCAAGAACGCAGTGACGTGCAACACTACGACGAGCCGAGAAAAATGAAGTTCAATGATTCTGAGCATGCATATAATTTTTGCACGTCAGAATTGCATACAGACGATCGGAATTTCCGACAAGAACTTCCGACAGAAAATGTCCGATGGAGCCTACACACGGTCGGAATTTCCGACCAAAAGCTCACATCGAACATTTCTTGTCGGAAATTCCGATCGTGTGTACGCGGCATAACAGTGGAAAACCTTGGCTGCAGTTCACATGCCCAATCACCTCTGGCTCATAAAGTGTGCTCTCGCTGAGCAGCAGAGGACAGGAGACTGGGAAACATATAAACTGGGTGTGTCGAGGGGCCCAAGGTCTTGTGGGAATACAAGAGATTGCGGGAACCCAAGGAAGGGACTGTGGAAAAAGGAGCTACAGAAGCTCATGCCTGCATCTTAGCATGGTGCATCAAGGGGCATTTCTCTTTACTGCCAATATGATGCCTTCAGAAAGTGAGTTTCAATGTATCAATCCCAGCATTCCAAACTGCTTTCAGCGCCAACCCTCTTCTTTATTGGATGATGGTGAATATTTATGGGTCACAGAAAATTGGGTTTAACACTTCCCTTTGTGAGTATATTTTATATTTTACCTTTACTGAAATAAAGTTATTACTAAGCTATCAGGTGTGCTTTTTTCCTTGTTATTATTTTCTTTGCATGCACACGTTTACAGAGTAGAATTAAAAATGTAAAATTACATATTCATTATTTTTGTAAACTGATAATGTAATTTTTCCGTTTTGTGGCCATATTATGAATATTCTAGGAACAGTGAGGATGTTAAAAGCCAGGGGTAGGCAAACTTTTGAGCACAGTGTGACAAAAAATGTTTTCAAAGAAATTGAGAGTGACGATTTTATAACAAAAAAAATTCAACTTCACAGTCTCAATCACGAAAAGGATTTTTATTAAATGTAAATGCTGTAAACTACTTTAGTAGTGAACAATTGATATCCTGCAACTCTGACACATCAGATAAGCCCCAATTCCTGCAACTCCACACTTCAGATGAGCCCCAATTCTTGCACCTTCACACCTCAGATCACTGTCCCCCCTGCTCATCTGCCACACCACTGTACCCCCCTGTTTACCTGTCCCACCACTGTACACTCCCTGCTCATCTGCCACACCACTGTACCCCCTGTTTACCTGCCCCACCACTGTACACTCCCTGCTCATCTGCCACACCACTGTACCCCCTGTTTACCTGCCCCACCACTGTACACTCCCTGCTCATCTGCCACACCACTGTACCCCCTGTTTACCTGCCCCACCACTGTACACTCCCTGCTCATCTGCCACACCACTGTATACCCCCTGCCCATCTGCGAAAATAACTATACCCCCCTGCTCATCTGCTCCACCACTTTACACCCCCTGCTCATCTGCCAGACCACTGTACCCCCCTGCTCATCTGCTCAACCACTGTACACCCCCTGCTCATCTGCCAGACCACTGTACCCCCCTGCTCATCTGCTCCAGCACTGTAACCCCTGCTCATCTGCCCCACCACTGTACACCCCCTGCTCATCTGCCACACCACTGTACCCCCTGCTCATCTGCTCCACCACTGTACATCCCCTGCACATCTGCCCCACCACTGTCCTACCCTGAACATCTGCCCCACCTCTGTACCCCCTACTCATCTGTCCCACCACTGTAAA
The DNA here is from genome assembly GCF_905171775.1 of Rana temporaria. Taxonomy (NCBI): domain Eukaryota; kingdom Metazoa; phylum Chordata; class Amphibia; order Anura; family Ranidae; genus Rana; species Rana temporaria. Next base: position 50,106,314 of record NC_053492.1, read on the forward strand.
TCCCTGTACATCTGCCCCACCACTCTACCACCCTGCTCTTCTGTCCCTCAACTGTAACCCCCTGCTCATCTGCCGAACACTGAACTTATCTGCTCACCTGCCCCACCACTGTATCCCCTGCTCATCTGCCACACCACTGTACCCCCCTGCTCACCTTCCCCACCACTGTAACCCCCTGAACATCTGTCCCACCACTGTAACCCTCTGCTCATCTGCTCCACCACTGTACACCCCCTGCTCACCTGCCCCACCACAGTACCCCCCCTGCTCACCTGCCCCACCACAGTACCCCCCTGCTCACCTTCCCCAGCCCTGTACCCCCCTGCTCATCTGCCACACCACTGTACCCTCCTGCTCATCTGCCCCACCACTGTACCACCCTGCTCATCTGCCCCACCAATGTACCCCCCTGCACATCTGCCCCACCACTGTACTACCCTGCACATATGCCCCACCACTGTACTAACCTGCACATCTGCCCCACCTCTGTACCCCTACTCATCTGTCCCACCACTGTAAACCACTGTGCATCTGCCCTACCACTGTACCACCCTGCTCTTATGTCCCTCCACTGTAACCCCCTGCTCATCTGCCCGAACACTGAACTTATCTGCTCACCTGCCCCACCACTGTAACCCCCTTTCTCATCTGCCTCACGACTGTACCTCCTGCAAATCTGTCCCACCTCTGTCGTTCCTGCTCCTCTGCCCCACCACTGTAACCCCCTGCTCATATGTCCCACCAATGTACCTCGTTTCTCCTCTGCCCCAACACTGAACCCCCCCTGCTCATCTTTGACACCACTGTAACCCTCCTGCTCATCTTCCCCATCAATGTACCCCTTTTCTCATCTGCCCCACCACTGTACCTCCTTGCACATCTGCTCCACCGCCATATCCCCATGCTCTTCTGTCTCACTACTGAATCACCTTCTCATCTTTCCTAACACTGAGCCCTTCTGTTCATCTGCCACACCACTGTAACCCCCTTTCTCATCTGCCCCACCAATGTACCTTCTGCACATCTGTCTTACCTCTGTACCCCCTGCTCTTCTGCCCCACCTTTGTTCCCCCTGCTATCTTGCCCCACCACTGTAACCCCCTGCTCATCTGACCCACCAATACACCTCCTTTCATATCTGCCCCACTGCTCTACTCCCCTACTCACCTGGCCCACCACTGTACCTCCTGCACATCTGCCCCACCGATGTACCCTCCTGCTCTTCTTTTTTACCTCTGAACCCCTCCTGCTCATTTTCCCCACTGCTGTACCCCCTGCTCATCTGTACCGCCTCTAAACCCCTCCTGCTCATTTTCACCTTCGCTGTACCCTCCTGATCATTGCTCCACTGCTGTACCCTCTTCTCATCTATGATATGCGTGATATGCAGAGTGGTGAAAGGAAGCAGAAATGAGACACATCTACCTTTAAGAAAGGCCTGGATTCTTTCCTAAATGTACATAATATAACTGAGAACTAAGATTTGTAGGTAAAGTTGATCCAGGGTAAATCTGATTGCCTCTCGAGGGATCAGGAAGGATTTTTTTTCCCTGCTGTAGAAAAGTGGATCATGCTCTGCTGGGGTTTTTTGCCTTCCTTTGGATCAACTGTGGGTATGGAGTTGGGTGTTTGGGATTATACAGTATTGTGTTTTTTTATTTTGTTTGTTTATTTTTTTGTGGTTGAACTGGATGGACTTGTGTCTTTTTTCAACCTGACTAACTATGTAACTATGTAACCTGTCCTGTCACACTCATCCTGCTGATCCTCCTCTCACATCCAGCCCACGTGCTTGTATATGATGTCACATACAAGCATATGGAATGGATGCGCAATGATAAGCTCAGGTCAGGGGCATTTTCTAAAAGCAGAGGGCCTGTGTGCAGGATCTGCAGGATCATAAGTTGGGCCTCCGCAGTTGAGAAAAAGTGGTTGGGTGTGATTTTCATTGCGCTGAATACTGGCTGTGGCTTAAAGGAACACAGAGTGCAGGTGTTCAGTAGTAAGTGACGCAAAGGTTCCAGGAATAATTTCAACAAAGTTTACAGAAGCTCAACAGTAATTCCACAAACTGTCACCTGATTGTGATTTTCTCAATCAGTGAAATCCCTTCTTTCTGGGATTGTTAGTGGCAACCAAGCGAGTCATCTTCCTCCAGATGGTGGACAAGGCTAGCAGGACTGTGATTGGCTTTAGCAGTGGCCAAGACAATCCTCCTCCTTCTGGAAATAGGGATCGCCTATTTAGAAAACCAAACAATGTTTCCCATCTTTTACAATGTGTAGGGGCACAGTGCCTTCCCCTCAGTGCAGGTGCGGCATGGGGAATTTCTGAAATTGGAATGCATTAGTGTCTCACTGACACTTCCCTGTGCTGCTCTGCTGATGGGGAGGGAGCCGAGTTCAGGCAAAGAGGCTTCAGTGCGGGGGGGGGTTGCCTACCTGTTATATGTTAATGGCAATGCTTACATTGGATGAGAATAAACAGTTACTGTATAAGTGTGACAAGGACACTCAAGAATAACCAAGCTAAAAAATGTGCATTATTCAGACTGCAATGTAGTACGTGTTTGCTTTTGAGTTTAATACCAGTTCGATTCAATTATCCTTTCATGCTATATGCTAATCTCAACACGACAACTAATGAGTATTATAGAATAATAAATAAATGAATATTTATTTTTATATTTTTAGTATTTATTACATATTTAATTATATATTTTATATACACAGGCTGACAAATTGGGGACTTGGAAAAGAGAAAACCGAGATGAAATTCTACGTCATCACAATGACATGAGGAGAAAAGTAAATTCTTCAATCAGTGACATGGTAGGAAAACTTCTCACAATGGCTAATATTTGTAGCTCTGGTCTCCCAATGAGTCGGGCGCTATTGTAAATTTAGGGGTATTCTGACAAGAAACACAAACTCCTGTGCACAAGTGGGATCCTTGATGATTAGTCAGATATCTACATACAGTTCTCCTTAGATGTAAAAAAAAACCCGTAGTAACAGAGGCCTTGCTGCCCTCCATGGATGGGGGAATCCTGATAGAAGACAAAAAGGGAGAAAGAAAGGCGCACCAGCCTCGTGTACTACCGTTTGACAAATTTTAATGAAATAACAAAATAATGAAAACTACTCACAAACAAAGAATGATAAAAGGCTTGTCAAACGATAATTGAAATACCCCTCGAACCACACTCCAGAATGTGGGGGGGGGGTGGCGAGGTGCGTTGCTGCTGGCTGACACGTTTCGAGGTGACAGAGACCTCTTCCTCAGAGCCCAGCAGTAAATTTAGGGGTGTCTGAGCCAATAGTTGGGCTCAGACTCTGTTAATTCCATTTAAATTAGCCTCTGTTCTGGCTGTGGTTGTGCTCGGTAGAAGTTTCCCCTTGTTGCCTGTAGGTGGTGTTACCACTTCAGGCCCATGTTGGAACTCGGGCAAACCATAGTTTGTTAAGTGACCCTTCTCGGCAGCAGCCCAGTGGGAGTGGTGCCCCGTTGTGCATGCTGGTAGGGGATACTTAAGGGCAGACGCCGTTTTCCGGGGTCCTTCGCCTCGTGGCCCTCCTGGCGCGAGGTGGGTGTGCGTGATTCCAGTCTCGGGACCACGTTGTTCTGAGGATGTGTTCCTGTCAAGTAGGCCCAGCTATTCTGGCTGGGGCCTATGGTTCTACAAGGGATCTCAAGCTGTCCATCCAAGTGGAGGAAGCTTCTTAGAAAAGGAAACCGGGGGAGGACCTGCCCTGGAGGAGACAAGCAAGGAGAGCTGATGTCTCGGCATAGGCCTGGTGACCTTGTTAAGGAAAAGGGATCCACAACGCAAATTGTCTTACAGTCCCCCGGATTGGCTTAAAGGCTCTTTGGCTGTAAGACAGGAAGTTCGGGACTTTAAATCCTATGGCAGAGGATCCCTGACTATCCATTATGTGTTTTCAGACGGTCTGTGGCAGACACTGTTTCTATACTGTCCGTGCTTCACTCCGGATACTAGGCCATGTGAGAGGGGTCTATCCGGGGGAGCAATACCCACTCAGGAGTGAGTGGCGATTATTGGAACTTTGAATACTTTTGTGCATTCTGTACCGCATGCCTGAACCTTGCCCTTCTCTCTATAATCTCTACTTCCTTCACACGTTTATGGAGCGAAAATAAAGCCTACAGTTTTACATCTTGTGTGGACATTGCCATTTCTAAAGACTTCCTCCCCTGGACAACGAACTTAGCGGTAACATGCAAAACCCAAAATCTAAACCAGCAGCTCATACGGGGGTAGTGCTACATATTTTTAATCCACAGGCAGCTAAACTGAAGTTGAATCCAATGCAATTTTCATCAGCTATACAGAGTAGGTTTTCCCAATCTTTTAAAGTGTACATATTATTTAGTTACCTGCAATTGTAGCAGAACCTCTGGCTACCACCTGGTTTAGGCCCCTTTTCACACCTGCGGACCCTATGTCCGCTTTTTCATCTATCCATCTGCAGATGAAAAAGGGACATACATTGGTCCCTATGAGATCGTGGGTGTCAGCGGATGAAAACCCTATATTTCCTTCCATCTGCGGATCGGATCGGGTGAACACGGACATACGGACCGTGTTTTTTCGATCCCCCCCATAGGGGAGAGCAGAGAAAAGACAGGGCGGTCCCTGCATAGTGTGCGGGGACCGCCCTGTCATCCGCCTGCTCAGCGGGGATCAACGGAGCGATCCCTGCTGAGCAAGTGGGGGTTCACGGGGCCGATCATTACTGATCCGCCCTGTGTGAAAGGGCTCTTAGGAATGAGTAGTATGGGACTGGACCACTCTGTGAAATTCCTCTATAACACCCAAGTAATAGATTTTTTTTTTCTTAAATTGCATTTATCTGAGCTTCAGGTACCAAATAAGGTATTAACTTTACTTTGACATGATTCTCAAACACAATCGTAAATTAGGTTAGTTTGGCAAGGTAATTATGAAACCACCCTTTTTATTTTTCATGAAGAGTTCTCTAGCCTTCTAAACATAGGTGTGCGTAGCCTATTGCATTAGGGTGTGCACCCCAAAACTCAAACACACATGCGTGTGTATGCATGTGTATATATACTGACAGCATCAGTAGAGTAATAGACTGTGTCAGTAGTAGGGCAGAGATTGGTCAGTAGGGCAGTGGACAGTCAGAGTCAGTATTTTTTATTTCTTATTATTTTTCACAATTTTATTTTATCTTTCCAATTTTTTTTTAAGGAGCCCCGATAGAGGGCATGGTGATTTATCAGGGGTCTAAACAGGGGGGGGAATCAACACCACACAGAGTGATTAGTGTGTGCCCACATTTGGCACACACTGGGCAGATCCACAAAGGTATTACGCAGGCGTATCTCTTGATACGCCGTGTAATTTCAAATTTTGCGCGTCGTATCTTTGTTTTGGTATCCTCAAAACAAGATACGACGGCATCTCGGCTAGATCCGACAGGCATACGTCTTAGTACGCCGTCGGATCTAAGCTGCAATTTTTCGGTGGCCGCTAGGTGGCGTTCCCGTCGAATTCCGCGTTGAGTATGCAAATTAGCTAGTTACGGCGATCCACGAACGTACGTCCGGCCGGCGCATTGTTTTTACGTCGGCTTTTTCCGGCGTATAGTTAAAGCTGCTATTCTGAGGCATACTCAATGTTAAGTATGGCCGTCGTTCCCGCGTACAATTTTGAAATGTTTACGTCGTTTGCGTAAGTCGTTCGCGAATAGGAATTTGCGTAGAATGACGTCACCGTCGTAAGCATTGGCTGGTTCCGATTTAATTTCGAGCATGCGCACTGGGATACCCCCACGGACAGCGCATGCGCAGTTAAAAAAAAACGTTGTTTACGTCGGGTCACGACGTATTTACATAAAACACGCCCCCATTACATCAATTTGAATTCCGCGCCCTTATGCCGCCAGAGATAAACTACGCCGCTGTAACTTACGGCGCAAATTCTTTGAGGATTCGGAAAAAAAAAGATAAGTTACGGCGGCGTAGTGTATCTTAGATACGCTGCGCCCGGCGCAAAGGTACGTGGATCTGCCCCACTGTGCGCACACCTATGCTTCTGAATATGAGTAACAGACGGGGGTTCTGACATCCTAACATCTGGTGTACCTTTCGCTAGAGATACTTTAGGTTTGCTTTCTTTTGATAGAGCTTCTAGTTCCTTCCAGTCTCATATTAGATATGGTATATGAGGGCTTTCTGTTTCTGGACCAATATACCTAATAGCTGATATGACAGAATTTCTCTCTATTTCTCTCTATTTTTTTTTATCAAAAATATGTAGAAGAATACATATTGTCCTAAACTGAGGAAGAAAATATTATTATTTTAAATTGGGCATATTTAGTATAGTAAAAGATAAAAAAATATAGTTTTTTTTTCAAAAATTACGCTCTTTTTTTGTTTATACCGCAAAAAAAATTAATCGCAGAGGTGATCATTTACCACAAAAAGAAAGTTCTATGTGTAGGGAAAAAAGGACGTAAATTTTGTACAAAGTCGCAGTGCCGAATCGCCAAAAATGCCCTGGTCGAAAATCTTCCAGGGTTGAAGTGGTTGATTAATAAACGTGGATAACCTTGCCTAACAAGCCTGGTTTCCATTTCATTTAATCTTACTTCACATTATTGTGGATCACTAATGATTGTTTTAACCCTATGTAGCTGGCTCCTAGGTATTGAATTGAACACCACATGGGTGTACATAAATAGGAATAATAGAAATAAATAATAATGCAATATTTATGTGTTACAAAAATCAGCACGCAAGGATGGCTTTCATCATAAGGATTCTTTGCCTTTTATTAACATGTGTTTTTATCACAAGCAATGCAAATGATGTAGCAGGGAAGGAAATGAGGTGAATTCTCCCTAACGTTGTCACAGACAGCAATATAAACTTGACAAAAGTAAATGCTCTTCCCACGTTTATCCAAAGCCAAACCAAACGTTCTGCCTAAAAATCTGAAGAATTAAAAATTGCATTGAATTATTCTGATTGTTGGCTGAAATTCATTTACTCTTATTGCATTTAGGTTTGGAATGACAAAGCTGCCCGAAATGCTAAAAAGGTTGCAAGTACATGCAGTGAAAAGCCCAGTGATCCATCCAAACGGGTAATAAAAAGTCAGTATTAAATTACAGCATTAGACCGGATCTATAAAGAATTAATTGTATCTAAACCAAATAATAAAACATATATATACAGTATATTAGTGACCCACTGATAAACAAACAAGTCATGCCCATCCGGTGAGTTTTCTGGTGTTGACACGTGACGTGGGTGAAAAGTTCCAAATTGGGAAAGATGCACCATGTGGATTATTGCAAGTGAAGAGAAAATGAAGAAAAAGCACTGAGCACTTTATTTAAAGGGGTTGTAAAGGTTTGTTTTTTATTTTCTAAATAGGTTCCTTTAACCCCCCTGGCGGTATTCCCGAGTCTGACTCGGGGTTACATTTCTGTGCTGCGATCGGTAACCCTGAGTCAGACTCGGGCTCGCCTCGCTGAATCCACAGGCATGGTTTACTTACCTTGTCGCTGGATCCAGCGATGCCACTGCGCTGTGTGAGCGAGCGTGTCCTCGCTCGATTCACACAGTGCCTCTGTGTGCCACCGATCTCCATTCCCTGCGACGTTACGACGCACGGGGGCGGCGAACGGCGCCAAATTCAAAAAGGTAAACAAACACATTACATTTCTGCCTGCAAACTGTAGATTGTCCATAGCAACCAAAAGTGTCCCTTTATGTCAAAAATGGTTTTAGAGCAGCTAGAAAACAGCGATAATAAATTATAATCACTTGCAGAATTGTGCGATAGCGATTTGTGGGGAAATTCATCATAAAAAAATAAAAGTAATGACAGCGACAATTGTGCAACTGAGCAAATTTCAGTGATTTTGAGTTACATTATTGAATAATTTTTATTATAATTATATTATTATTTGTTATAATTATTTATAATTATTTATTATGTTATAATTTATCATTTTGTTTTAAAAAAAAATCATACCCGGGATGCCTACTAGACTCTTGTTTGGTCAGATTTAAGTGAGTTATTCCTAAAAATTACAGGCCTACAGTATAAAACGCCAAATTTACTTGCAAATAATGGTGCCGCTTTCAGCACCTAAAATCTGAAATAATCATACCGCTAGGGAGGTTAAGCTAGTGCATTGTTGGTTCACTTACCTTTTCCTTCTATTTCCCTTCTAAAAAAAAAAATTCTGTGTTTTCTTTGTCTGAAATTCTCACTTCCTGTTCCTCCTCAGTAAGCTGTTCAGTAAGCTGTTCTGGCTGACTAACCACCGCTCGTATGAGGGTGGCAAGTTTACTGAGGAGAAACAGGAAGTGAGAAATTCAGACAACAAAAAAAGAAAATTAGAAGGAAAATCGAAGGAAAAGGTAAGTGAACCAACAATGCACTAGCTTAAGAGCTGGTTCACACAGGGGCGACCTGGGATCCGATTTCAGGTCGCCCCAGGTCACCCCTAGTCGAATTAAGTCGCGCTGCATGAAAAAATGAATGTAAGTGAATGGAGCTGTCTTAATGTACACTACTGCAGTCGCTCCGACTTGAATAAAGGTTCCTGTACTACTTGACTTGTACCCATTGATTTCAATGGAAGTCGCCTCCAAGTCGGATCCCCTTTCACAGTGAGGCAACTTTACAGGAAGTCGCCCCAGTGTGAACCTGTTCTAAGGCAAGCCCCTCCCTCCCACAGGAGAACTCCACGCCAAATAAAAAAAACAAAAAACGGCATTGGTTCAACCTTCAAGAGCATAACAAGCCCTTAGGTCTGGTATGGATTTCAAGGGTAACCCATGCCGTTTTTTATTTAAAATTTGGCATCAAGTTCGCCTTCCTGGCGGCGACTTCAAGGTGTGTTGTAAGTAGAGTTGCCACCTCATCCCTTTAAAACAGAACACATATGAATTACACAGGTTCTGAGGCTAATTTAATGCAAATAAGGCACCAAGTGAGTTTAATTACCTCCTTAATCAGCCACAGAACCTGTGTAATTAATTTGTGTTCTGTTTTAAAGGGATGAGTTGGCAACCCTAATTGTAAGTCGCGTTGTGATTCATACTCAAGTCGTGTTCAAGTTGCCTCCCAAAGTCGCGCTGAAAGTCGTGTTGCCTCTGTGTGACCCAGCTCTAAAGGAACCTATTTAGAAAATAAAAAAATTAACCTTTACAACCCCTTTAAGTGACACTGGACGCTTTCATTTATTTAGCTGTGTCACAAATAGGCAATGGACACTTTTTCTTTAGTGATATTGTTACACTTTTTTGTTGATATTTTGATGAATTATTATAATTGTGCATGAACAGTGGTCATTTAGTGGTGTGATATAGTATGCACATAGAGTGACACAAGATTGTGTTTGTCTCAGCAGCTTTGAGATTGTGTATAGGTTTTCTAAACTGTGGTGCGAGACTGTAATATTTATTTTATTTTCCCTTGGTGATCCTGCCAGTAAGCCTATTGTTCAATAAGTTCTTCTGCAGATGTGGTAGTTACAGGAATGAGACAAACCATTTACCACTGACAGGGTTGCTTACAATTTTCAGCTTTTAGTTATATAAAACCTTTGCTTCAAAGGTAAAATAAAACTGTTTGCTGTAACTCCTTTTAACCACTTACCCCCCGGACCATATTGCTGCCCAAAGACCAGAGACCTTTTTGCGATTCGGGACTGCGTCGCTTTAACAGACAATTGCGCGTGCGACGTGGCTCCCAAACAAAATTGGCGTCCTTTTTTTCCCACAAATAGAGCTTTCTTTTGGTGGTATTTGATCACCTCTGCGGTTTTTATTTTTTGCGCTATAAACAAAAATATAGCGACAATTTTGAAAAAAAATAATATTTTTAACTTTTTGCCATAATAAATATCCCCCAAAAATATATAAAAAAACATTTTTTTTCCTCAGTTTAGGCCGATACGTATTCTTCTATATATTTTTCGTAAAAAAAAAACGCAATAAGCGTTAATTGATTGGTTTGCGCAAAAGTTATAGCGTTTACAAAATAGGGGGTATTTTTATGGCATTTTTATTCATATTTTTTTTTACTAGTAATGGCGGCGATCAGCGATTTTTTTTTTCGGTACTGCGACATTATGGCGGACACTTCGGACACTTTTGACACATTTTTGGGACCATTGGCATTTTTATAGCGATCAGTGCTATAAAAATGCATTGGATTACTATAAAAATGCCACTGGCAGTGAAGGGGTTAACACTAGGGGGTGGGGAAGGGGTTAAGTATGCCTGGGTGTGTTCTTACTGTGGGGGGGGGGGTGGCCTCACTAGGGGAAACACTGATCCTCTGTTCATACATTGTATGAACAGAAGATCAGCATTTCCCCCGCTGACAGGACCGAGAGCTGTGTGTTTACACACACAGCTCCCGGTCCCCGCTCTGTAACGAGCGATCGCGTGTGCCCGGCGGCGATCGCGCCCGCCGGGCACACGCACGGGAGTCGGGGGCGAGCGGGGGGCGCGCGCCTCAGGCGGCGCGCACGCCCCTAGTGGCGGCTCCAAGAGCCGCCGTATAGCTACGGGCTCTCGCCCAGCAGAGCCGACCTGCCTCCGTAGAATGACGGCGGCTGGTCGGCAAGCAGTTAAAGAGTGAGCTGGAGTTTGGATTCAGTCTGTTTTAGTAACAAAGGGCCATATTCACGTAGAGCGGCGCAAATTAAGTTACTCCAAACCTATGTCATTTAAGTTAGGGCGCCCTAATTTTGTGTCGTAAGTGCCGTATCCACAGCGCATTTGCGCCCAAATTTGCTCCAGCGTAACTTAAATCCCGAGGCGTAAGGCGGGGTAATTGCAAGTGGGAAGGAAGTGGGCGTGCTCCATTGAAATGAGCCGTGACCCCATGCAAATGAAGGGCCGGCCGTACTGCGCATGCGCGCAAGAATCTGCACCTCACTGGGCATGCATAGAACTCGGCTCGGCGTAATCAGTGAGATAGGTAAAAGGCCAAGCGTACTTAGTTTGAGAATCGCCCTGTGTATAAATAGCCCCAGACAAACGCACTTCCCTTGCAAAAGTACATCCCTGTTTTCCCCTTCCTCAAGCTTTTGCTCTGTCATCTGTTGGTGTGTGTTGGTGAGTGTAGTGTTAGATAAAAGATTTGGAGGAGTAGTAGAGTGTAGTAGCTGTGTTTTTTTTCTGAGTGTTTTTTCTGTTTGTTTTTGAATTTGTATTAGCTGTCTGCTTGTGTGGTTTGATTTTTGTGTGTGTTTCTTCTGTGTCTTTTTGTGTGTGTTTGTGCTGTGAGCATCTGTGTCTGTTTGTTCTGTGAGTATTTGTGTTTGTTTGTTGTGTTTGTTTTTTGTTGGTGCTGAGTGTTGGGTGTTATGGCACCGAAGTGCAGGAAGTTGAATTTTTCTGTCAGAGAAAAGCAGATACTTGCTAGGGCCATCACCCGTTTCGGGCGTTATTTGCATGGCCCTGAGAGCCGGGACACCACCCCGGCCAGGAAGAGGGAGATCATCCAGCGAATTACTGACGAGATCAATGCGGGGGGGGAGACGAGGACCCCAGTGGGATATCCAAGAAGATCAATGATCTCAGGAGCCTGGTCCGTGACAAGATGGCCAAGATAAGTGCCCATGCCACGGGCACTGGCGGAGGACCACCCTGCTCCGTCAGGCTGACTGAGGAGGAGTGGGCAGTGGCCCGGTGCTTCCATAGCCAGCAGGTGGTGGGCCTGCCCGGCTTTGAATCGGATGATCCTGTGAGGCCAGGTAATTTTTTGTTTTTTCTATCTGGTGAGTAGCATGTGTGGGTGGGGGAAGGGAATATGTGCCAAGTGTGTGGATCCTCCAACCTGTGAATGTTTTGTGTCCTCCACAGATGGCCAGGAGATTGCTGGGCCATCAGGCCAGGAGGTTTCTGGGCCATCAGGCCAGTCTGCTGCACCACCCCCAGACAACAGCCTGCAGAAGAGCCCCAAGAAGGGCAGGAGTCCCCAGGGGAGGGGAGTGGCCACATCTCACCTCAGGAGGAGGTTGAGGGGGGAGAAGGATGAGGGGGGGAGGATGAGGATGAAGATATGGACATTGCCAGGGAAATCCTTTTGGCTTCAGATGTGTTTCCCCCTGAGGCTACCCCTGAGGCTGGCAGCAGTCAGGCCACCATCAGGGGTAGCCCCTCCCACTCCTCCCCCAACAGGCCTCCCCCACAAGGGTCTCTCTCTCCCCTCCTCCCAGGCCACAAGACTCAGCTGCAGGCAGGAAGGCTACCCATAAGACCAGGGGGGTGGCCGAGTGTCTGCCGGCCAATCTGCGGAGGGACCAGGCCCTTCAGACCCGCCATCTGGGTCAGATCAACCAGACTTTGACCCAGATGGAGGACAGCCTGGGCTCAATTAAGGAGTCACTCACTGATGTGGCCACAAACTCTGTGGCGGTCATCACATGCATTTGTGAGCTGCAGACCGCCACAACAGGCATGGCCCAGGAGGTGAGTGCCCTGACCCAGGCTGTCCAGGACAACACCCGGGCTGTCCAGGCCAATACGGCAGCCCTCACACTGAGTCTGACCAGGATAGCCGTGGCCTTGGAGAGCAGGCCAGCAGGAGGACAGTCACCAGGGGAGGCTCCTCCTTCCCCTGCTTCACCCCCCCCCAGGAGTCTCCCCTGGTTGGCCGTGGCTGTGCCCATGGCCGGCCCAGGCGTAGCTCACGCCGCCACCGTTAAGTTTGGGGGTACTTTTTATTTTTTATTATTTATACTGTACTTATGATTTGTTTTATGTGTGTGAATGATGTATGAATGTGGGGGTGGCATTCCTGATTAAATAAGGGTGTCACCCTCAGTTTTGGTGGAGTAGTGACATAATTGGAGCCGTGGCGTGGCGTTAATGCTCCCAAGTACCATTGGGGGTACTTGGATCTAATCCAATTAGATGTGCATGTGATGTGTCTGTGCTAGGGACCACAGTGGGTGTGCGTGCATGCATTCTCATTGTGACATGATTAAGGTGTGTGTTTACTGTGCAAAGATGCATTCTGTGAGGCGTCTCCTGGCTGCTGTTCCCTCAGAAGATGGGGTACCCTGGGTTACTAAAGTCACTAGTATAGATATGAGCATGGATGCCCCTGGCATGGTGGCATACAGATTGTTGTCCTGCAAGTGTGTGTGCTCAGCTCTTCCTTAATGGTGTTGCTTTAGCTGACATTTACACGGCTGGTGTAAAGTTAGGGCAGCTTTTATAAGGTGTAAATTTACACCGGGAAACTAACAGATGCGCACAGGGCGTAGCCTACGCCGCACACACTTAATTTTGTGGAGCGCCTTATCTCCCTCATTTGCATCTTTGCCTATCAAAACAGTGGTGTGTCTAGCGTATTTTGTGCTCGTAGAAGCGCCGGTGTAAATTTTTTAGGTAGGACGGAAAAAAATGGATTTCAGGCGTATCTCGTTTTGAGGATACGGCGCAAAGATACACGCGGCGCATTTTTCAATTACGCCGTGCATCTCGAGATAAGTCGGCGTAAGTGCTTTGTGAATCTGGCCCAAAATTTGCTGCTAGTACATCTGAGGCTCGATGCACATCTATGCATGTTGCTTTTGAGGGTTTCTGTAGTGCTTTTTGCGGTGTGTGCCACGTTTTTGAACATGTTTTTTACCGTGATTCGTGTTTTTTTTTTTAACACTGTATATAGCTGGTTGCTAAGGAGGGGGACGGGAAGATGCATTCTTAACAACCGATGAGTCATCAGCTGTCAGCGGGCTTGGTGGCATCTGGTACTCCAAATTTTTGGGCGGTACAAACAAACTGAAAAATTCTAAAAACAAAAAAAAACATCAAACGCAGCCACTGTGCCCATTAATTGCAGCCACTGTGCCACACATGTGTAGTGGTTGAAGTTATACACTCAGTCCCTTTGGTAAATCTTGATGCTCAAGCGACTGCTGAACAGGCCTCCTGCTGAACAGGTCCCGACCTTGGCTCCTAGGATGGCTTCTGCTCAGCCTAGTTGTAAGAGAAAGACTGGAATGCCTTTGGCGCACATGGGACACAACGGCCGCTCCAGAGCGCTACTGCGCATGCGCGTGCACAATGGACGGCATCCACGCGTAGGGGGTTCCTAATCTCTCCTGGTGCCTATTTAAAGGGGGCTCTGACGTCCAGGCGGTACTGACTGGTCTTCAGCAGTGCCCTGATTTCCTGACGCCCGTGTATTGTGCTAAATTTCTGTTGCTGACTTGGCTTTCCCTGACTTCGTCACTGGACTCTGATACCTTCCTGATTACTTGGTTCCTGAACCCGGCTACCCATTTGACCCTGCTTCTGCTGATGATTTGGTACCCTGCTGCCTGCAAGTTTACCGACACGGCTAGTCCTCTGATCTCTGCATCCGAAAGTTCCAGCAAGCTGTTTACCCAGAATCTGCAAGTGGGTTGGAGTTCCCCTTAACTCCGGCTGGTTCCTCAAACACTACTTGTGCTCTGTGGTAAAAAAAAATATTGCGCTCATCCAAAAAAAAATATATAATGATCAGCAAGCAACTATAAGTGTTATATTACACTAAACCAAAAATTGATACAAAAAAAGCTGCGCTAATTAAGTGACTATATAAAGATCCCTCTATATATAAGCAATATAGAATTGTTAGAAAACAGAATTGTTAAAAAACAGAACCTATATATAAAAAATGAGAGAGTGGGTAACCGCTCAAAGAGAACCAGGTAATCTGATTCCTGTGGTCCGAGCCAAGGGTGCAGGCAGTGCAATCAAAATGCAGGTTAGGATGAAGGAAAAAAGCTGGGACAGCCGCACTCCAAAAAAACTCCTCCTTTAATTAAAAATCACAAAATACATGCCACAGCAAAAAACAGCACAACAAAAGAAAAGCTGACGTTTCGCACTATGCCTTAGTGCTTCTTCATAGCTGTGAAGCTATGAAGAAGCACTAAGGCATAGTGCGAAACGTCAGCTTTTCTTTTGTTGTGCTGTTTTTTGCTGTGGCATGTATTTTGTGATTTTTAATTAAAGGAGGAGTTTTTTTGGAGTGCGGCTGTCCCAGCTTTTTTCCTTCATCCTAACCTATATATAAAAAATGGTGACCAAATAAATTAGTATGATACTGTATATAAAATGCCCCAGTGATAAGTGTAAAGAGTAAAGTCCAGATATTGGCAATTCAGATAGGTGAAATCCCAATGGATAAGTTTGAACTTATTAATCAAGTGCAAAAAACTCCCAACCCATATAAGTAAATGGATAAAAGAAAAACGACCCAGTGATAAGTGTATTCACAGAGTCCAAAGATTACACAATCCAAAAAAATGAAATCCCAGGACTAGGTTTTTCAGTGCAGAAAACTCCCAACATCCAGAAGAACGTGAGGAAAGGAAAGCCTCCACCATAGGTATTACTGCCTCTTACCAGCTGGAATTAATCTCTGATTAGGAGATCGCAAACGCATAAGGCAGGTAACTTCCAAACAGCTCTCCACCAGGGAACTCCTCAATGTAGACTTTCAAGTTCAATACATGTAAAGATGTGCCATGAAAAGGAAAACTTGCATTGTGTAAAATCCAGGTTAACTTTAATAATAAATATAAAAATGGACACTTACAATTTGTCAATTGTTTGAAGCATATAGTAAAAAATCGAGCCGGCCGGCTCCTCGATGTGCCTGCCCATGTCTTCCGGGTTCAGCTGGTAACGTGGTGACGTCAGAACATCGCCTGCCCAACGTTCACTGTGATAATCACATGATGCTGACACCCACTTCGCCAATATCTTTCTCTGCTTTGGAGGATTTAAAATGGCATTAAACCTATCCTTTACAGCTGAGGGAGCAGGTATGTTAAGACGACAATACATGGATCAAAATTCATCTGCCAAGATTCCCCATTTGATCAGCACCTCTGGCTATTGTCTAGAATGCTGATCAGTGTACTCTGACAGCGCAGAGGTCTCCCTGTTGTCAGAATACAATAGCTCAGCGGGGAGGATTGCCCCATCCACATTGAGTGTGTGGATTTGGAATCAAGTCATTTTTTATTCGTTCAACCCGCTATGACACTAGCCATTTGATGGCTTGACAACTTGCTTGAGAGCTGACAAAAGCACACTAGCAACTGTAGCAGTTATCATTCACAGCATGCCCTAAGTGTAACTGTTTTGGGAAACAGTTAAATCAGTGGGTTTGGTTCCGGTTTAAAGTTGTTGTAAACCCATCTAAAATAAAAATAACCTGCAAGACAAAGGCATAATGAGCTAGTATGCATCGCATACTAGCTCATTATGAAATACTTACATTATTCCCTCAAACCACGGGTCCGCCTGTGCAGCCTGGGAAAGGGACCTGTCCATACCTCTATCATCAGAAGATTGGGAACAAATTCATCCAAACATCCACAAGGGGTCAATCAATACTTACCTCATTCCCTCAAACCACGGGTCAGCCTGTGCAGCCTGGGAAAGGGATCTCTCCATACCTCTATCACCAGAAGATTGGGAACAAAGTCATCCAAACAACCACAAGGGGTGAATCAACTTTTTCACCCAAGGAAATTACTATAAAGTCCAAACTCGATGGTATAGAACCCCCACTTTACTACAAAAATTCTACCTGGACCTTCCAGACACCTGCTGGATATGTCAATCTGAAAGTGAATCACTGCTGGTCATGTCCATTTGTCCGCATCATTGCCCAGGTAACTACCTATACGCTAGACCACTCCCCAGCCCAATTCCTCCTACATCACTTCACCCTCCCACATGGCACATACTTCACATCAGTAGTAAATGCTGCAAAACAATGCATCCCACTCTATTGGGGTTCCACCCAACCTCCCTCAATCAAAGAATGGCTAACAAAGATAAATAAAACAGCAGAGATGGAACGCTTGATTAGCATAGCCCGAGATTCCCCCACCGAATTCTCTGGCAAATAGGCCTGCTGGACCCCCTTCCAAACCACTGCGGAATTCAGCAAACTCAGTAACCCCCATCCCAGTACCTTAATGTGACCTCATAGTGATCTCATGTAAAATAAATACCTGCCTGGCTTACAAAGATATATAACCCCTATATTTATTGTAAGCATCCACAATTATTAATTCCATCGCCCAAATTAAAGACATTCATCCCCTCCCCCTATGCAAACCAATGCAAACCCCCTCCCACCTTCCCACCTTGATACTATGCTTCTTTATATCTAATGTCCCCTCTGACATACGATGAACTAATTTTCTACATTGACTACACTACCTTACATGAAGGCTCGTCGGCCCTTCTTAACATATCCCAGGCTCCCCCTGTCCCGCTGGCCTATGAAGAACCATGTTTTAAATCCACTATACAGTAGATCCTCATCTAACCCTGAGAGACATCTACAATATTTGGTATCTACCATATATAGCTCTCTCAAAAGACTAAAATGAATGTAACTTTCCTTTTAGCAATGGAACTGTTGACCATCCTTGATAAGCCTCACCGTTAAATGTTTTATACCTTTTATAGCAGTGGTTCTCAACCTGGGGGTCAGGACCCCCTCAGGGGGTCGAATGATGATTTGCCAGGGGTCACCAAATCCTGGGCTGTTCCTGAAGCCCACACCACTCTCCCAGCCTTTTTTTGCGGCTACCCAGCAGGGCTGGCCCTGGAGCCCACGGCCGGCCACTCTGCCTTTTCACAGCCACCCATTGAGTTAATGGAAAGGCTGGGGGGCAGAGACTAGAGGTCAGATAACTGGTGAGGAATGTGAAGTGGGAGGGGCTGGAGGAGACCCTATCTCTTGATTTCAGCATAGGTGTCACTGCTACCAGACACCACAAAGTCGGAGAGTGAGTAACACTACTTGTGATTATATTTGCCATTAAAAGTCCCCACTACGGTTCTCAGATCAGCAGATGACCTTGATCAAGCGCACCAAAGAAGTTCCCAGAGCATTGCCACTCATCCCAACTTCCCGCCCTCTCACCAAGGAGTAAGGCCGCGTACACACCGTCGTTCCAAACCGATGAGAATGGACCGAAGTTCAGTTTCATCGGTCCAAACCGACCGTGTGTATGGCCCATCGGTCTGTTGTCCTTCCGTCCAAAATGTTAAAACATGCTTTAAAATCGAACCGATGGACCGCTGACCGATCGGTCCAAACCGATGGTTAGTACAGAAAAGCATTGGTTCAAAACCCACGCATGCTCAGAATCAAGTCGACGCATGCTGGGAAGCATTGAACTTTGTTTTTTTCAGCACGTTGTGTGTTTTACGTCACCGCGTTCTGACCTGATCGGTTTTTGGAACGATGGTGTGTACGCACATCAGACCGTCAGGCCACTTCAGCGGTGAACCGATGGAAACGGCCCGTCGGACCATTCTCATCGGTTTGGAACGACTGTGTGTACGCGGCCTAAGAGAAGGAAAAAAATAGAGAATACATGGAAAGGAGAGGAAAAGAGGGGGAGGAACAAAGAACAAAGAAAAGGGGAGAGAAAGAATAAGAGAAAGAACAGGAAAGAAGGATAAAGAGTGGGACGAGGGGAAAAAAACAAGAAATTAGCACAGAGAGATAAAAGGAAAAAGGAGAAGAGAAAAAGTGGTACATCCTAAAATGTACCATAAGGGGTTTTAATACTGTACGAGTGGAAGGGACTCACGGAGCGCTAAATGTCCGTGGGTTAGGGGCGCACATTACTTCTTGCTTTGGGTCCCGACAACCCATGCTACAATTTTTTTTTTACTATTAGGGGTCCCCACAACTAGCAAGGTTGAGAACCACTGTTTTATAGCCTCTTGTTATATTCAACACTGTATGTAGAGATTACAACTTATGTTAACATGTATGCATTGTCTTTACCTGTTCTAAAAGATATCTGCTCTCTTCATTCTTAATAAAACTTTTATGAATAAAATGAAATACTTACCGTAGATCGACGCTGTTACACCGCTGTGACCGGAGACATGTCTCCCAGGATTATTTTCGGGTTCGCAGGATCCGGCACTGTGATTGGCCATAGCTGTGTTGACATCACTCCCGCACTTGCGTGGGAGCTGCCGCTCATGGCTCAGGCCCTTTAGAAACGGCACAATCGAGCCCTTTCTTCAGTGTGCCTGCGCCAAAGAAGTTGGCGCCAGCATATATAGTGAATATCTCCTAAACGATGCAAGTTTAGGAGATATTCACAGTACCTACAGGTAAGCCTTATTATTGGCTTACCTATAGGTAAACGTGGTAGTACAGGCTTTACAACCACTTTAAAGGATTGTGCCACTAACAGGGAGACCATAACTAACCCCTGGCTGGGGTGCTTATTATTGTACTGTGAGATGCCTATCTAAGTTCTACTGCCTTTTATGCTTTTAGGAGGCCCAGTTATTCATGTATTTAAATGTTTTACTTTTTTATTAGAGCCATTTCTCACTTTTTGTGGGGAAAACATCCACCTCTCTACTACACAAGATTCATGGGCAGAAACGATCAATGACTGGAATAATAGCCAAGAATATTTTAAGCCTGGATTTGAAGGAAAAAGCACAATTGGAGACTTCAATCCGGTAATTTTGGAATTACTAGCAACTTCTGAACAGTTAGTGAGATAGTATTGTTAAGGTCAGAAGGCTAAAATTATCTAGAAGGTCTGACCTCTAGTCTAAACCACTGCAAAGACCACCATGAACCTGGGCAGTATAACCTGAGGTGTGTGATAAAAGCAAGAGGCCAGTAGATTCAAAATACTGCTGAAGTTATGTTCAAAACCTGTAAAAGTTAAGCTGGGCTTATACAGAAAAAGGATTTGCATAGAACTTCAGCTGCCTGGATCTTTGGTTCTACTGATTGTTTTGTGATATGTATGGGGGACATCAGTACCATCCTCTGTATAAATACACTGTAAGTACTGAATGCTGTGCTTGGGGGGCAAAGATGGATATTTGTATATTATTGTAGCTTTGTTAGCAAGTATTGCCTTGCTAGCAGATTTTTGTTATTGGGAGCCCAGCCAGAAATTATGGTTAGGGCAGGCATTTTGCTGGCAGTCTTTACCATGCTAGCTGTTGAATGGTGTATGTGTGCATTCTGGCAAGTCTGATGGTGGACCCTGCTCAGGATCCTAGGCATCCCTTCTTAAATCTGAAATCCAGGTATAGATTTTATTGCGTGATTATTGGTTAATTTTGGATTGATGTAGGTATGCATATGCCCCACTTGTGGGAACACTGCAGAAGTGGAGAATCACTGTGATAGCCTCCGCTATTAAAGTGTTCCTTGCTGTCTTCCGACTCCTGTGCCAAGCAACTGTCCTGTTGCAAAGTAACCACAGGGGATTGTTTTCTCAGTACAGGCTTTAATCACAAAATGTAATTATGTATGTGTTAAAATTGAGAATAGATGTGCAACCACAAAAAAGCAAACAAAGTGCAAATATGTGGGTAATGTATAAACACACAAACCAAAATTTTTTGCAATAAAACAATGTCAAAGTGAAAAAAAAAGATCACTACAGAACAGGCATTTCTGTCAGTCCATTTAAATAAGCTACAACTATTGTGCTGAAACCAAAGGGGCAGAGATGCAAATCTTCATCTTATACTTCCACTCGGCAGGTGAAGAAAAAAAGGCAGGTGTATAAAGAGGCCGCTTACCAGATAGTTGGATCTCTGTCATGGAGATCAAATGAGCTCAGTATGCAGGATCACTCCCGGTGTCAGCAGTAATAGATTGTGCAATCATCCGAATCCTCACCTCCACTTACCAGCTGGGGACTACTCACGATCACCTTCAGGGTTTTGATGTGGATGGGCTCTCTCATAGAGCATAACAAGGAAATACATTTAAAAGTGGAAAGGAATACTTTTTGGTGCATTCGTTTTTAAAAAAACAAATACCCTTTATTTCATGTACCGGGTAACCGACATCAGCATGAAAGTATTAAAACGAACAAGCTAGGAAGCAACACAACCAGCCGCGGCTCGAGCCAGCCAGCTGGAGCGTGATGACATCATGAGGCTCCAGCTGGCTGGCTCGAGTCGTGGCTGGTTGTGTGTCCTAGTGATTCTGTAGGGGACGGGGACTCACAAGGGGAGGAGACCAATTGATGCGCCCCCTAGACGGCCTGGAAGCCCAGGACGTCATATGACACCCGCCCAGGATAGGAGATTACTCTTGCGGACGTCATATCATTATGGGCGGGATGGGAAGTGGTTAAAGAGTAAATGGGTGCTTTTTTTTCTGACCTGCAAAGTAAAGGCATAATGCTCTAGTATTCATCACATAATAGAACATTTTGTGAAACTTACCTGCAAACAAAGCCCTCCACCGATGCATTGTCACCGCTGGAGGTCGCATACATCTTCACCCATCTTCCTCCTGGGTCTGTGAACTCTGGCTGTGTGACTAGCCAGAGCCATGTTACGTCACTCCCGTGCATGTGCGTGGGAGCCATCGGTCACGGCACAGGGGTCTGAAGAAATGGCACGGGTGGCTGTTCCTTCAAAGCGTATGTGCCAATGATGTCATTGGCTGCATAAACAGTAAATATCTCCCAAAAGCTATATTAAAGTATTTGATAACCTCTGCGGTTTTTATTTTTTGCGCTATAAACAAAAATAGAGCGTCATTTTTGAAAAAAATGCAATGTTTTACTTTTTGCTATTATAAATATCCCCAAAAAATATATAATTTATTTTTTTTCCCTCAGTTTAGGCCGATACGTATTATTCTACATTTAAAAAAAAAATGCAATAAGTGTTTATTGATTGGTTTGCGCAAAAGTTATAACGTCTACAAAATAGGGGATAGTTTTATGGCATTTTTTTTAATATTTTTTTTATTAGTAATTGCGGCGATCATCGATTTTTATCGTGACTGCGACATTACAGTATGGCGGACACATCAGAACACTTGGGGACACAATTTTGGGACCATTCACATTTATACAGCGAGCAGTGCTATTAAAATGCACTGATTACTGTATAAATGTGACTGGCAAAGAAGGGGTTAACCACTATGGGGCTGGGAAGAGGTTAAGTGTGTCCTAGGAAGTGATTCTAACTGTGTGGGGGCTGGGCTTACCTTGACACGACACTGATCACTGCTCACGATTACAGGGAGCAGACGATCAGTGTCCTGTCACTAGGCAGAATAGGGAAATGCCTTGTTTACAAAGGCATCCCCCCATTCTGCAGCTTTGTGACACAATCGCGGGACACTGATGGACATCGAGTCCGCGGGTCCTGTGGGCACGGTCACGGAGCCCACGGCAGGGGCCGATGCATGCACCCGCATGGCGCGAAATTCAAAGTGACATAAATATATGTTACTTTGCGCGGCCATGCCATTCTGCTGACGTAAATGTACATGCAACGGTTGGCAAGTGGTTAAGCAGCAGTTTAATATTGAGTTCTATTGTACCTTAATGGGCTCGGTAGCAGGGTACCCATCCCAAGGGTTAAGAACAATAAGGCCTCAGGCACACTGAGCTTAAAAAAACGCATCTTTTTCAGGTGTTGAGCATTTTTTTTCTGCCTGTAAAAACCCCTTTATGTAAACAACACAAAGCTCTCTTTTGACAGCATTGATGTGCTGGTTTTTGTTACCTTGCAAAGCAGGGAATTAAAAACTGGCACATCCCTTAGCAAAATCAGCACACATTACAAGTAAACATTGTTAGGCACACATTTAACTCTTTGATTGCCCCATATGTCAATCCCTTCCCAGTCAGTGTCATTAGTACAGTGTCAGTATATATTATTAGCACTGATCACTGTATTAGCATCAACAGAGATGTCAGTGGCAGTTACCCAGTTCCCACAAAGTGTCAGTTAGTGTCAAATTGACCGGCGTCCCGCTATAAGTCGTTGATCACTGTCATTACTAGTATAAAAACATAAAACACAATTCCAGTATATATTGCATAGTTTGTAGACGCTAAAACTTTCACGAAAACCAATCAATATACACTTATTTGCATTTGTAGCAGAATACATTTTGGCCTAAATGTATGAAGACATTTGATTTTTTTATTTTTTTTATTGGATATGTTTTATAACAGAAAGTGGGGAAAATTATATAAATGTTGTTTTTGTACAGCATTGCATGACCACGCAATCACCAGTTACAGTAGCGCAGTGCTGAATAGCAAAAAATGGCCTGGTTACGAAGGGGCTTCTGGAGCTGAAGTGGTTAAATGCAGCAAATTGCAGTGCAAATGCACATGCAAGAAATGTACTCCAATGGGTCTGGTTTACACCAATGCAGTGCTTTCATGAGCATTTAAAAAAAGTACAGTATGCTGCATTCTTCCACACTGGAATGCACCAAAAACACAAAAGAACACACGCAAACACATTGGAAATGTACAACATACTGTATGCAAATGCTTATGAATGAAACTTAGTAAAGAAAATAAAATGTAATACATTTTAAAAATCCTAAAATACTCTCTGCAAATGAGAACACGTGCACATGTTTTTAGCCCTAAAACGCCTGAAAAGCGCCTCGGTATGAAAGGGGTCTTAATGCTCGAGCATTGCGATTGTTGTAATGTGTTGTAATGCATTGAATGTGTTTTATCTGTTTCGGTATCTATATATATCTTTTACAGACTAATGGATGCAATCCTCTCCTGATGAAGTGTCTTTACATGAAACGTGTTGAGCTCTGACAGGATCCACCTTGCTTTTAGTCAATCATCATTGCATCTATTCATTATTTTTCTTATTACTTGTTTCCTTACTAATTGGGCCCGATAAAGGCCCAATTAGCAATTTTCCCTCCCCGGTGTCATGTCACTCATTAGTGTTTCAAGGTCTCAGCTGTGAATGGTGAGCAGGTGTGTTAAATTTGGTATTTTCGCTCTGACTCTCTCATACTGGTCACCGTTAGTTCAACATGGCACCTCATGGCAAAGAACCCTCTGATGATCTAAAAAAAAAAAGAATTGTTGCTCTACATAAAGATGACCTAGGCTATAAGAAGATTGCCAAGACCCTGAAACTGAGCTGCAGCAAGGAGGCCAAAACCATACAGTGATTTAATAGGACAGGTTCCACTCGGGACAGGCCTCGTCATGGTCGCCCAAAGAAGTTGAGTTCATGTTCTCAGCATCATATCCAGAGGTTGTCTATAGGAAATAGATGTATGGGTGCTGCCAGCATTGCTGCAGAGGTTGAAGTGCCGGGGATCAGCCTGTCAGTGCTCAGACCATATGCCACACTGCATTAAATTAGTCTGCATAGCTGTCATACCAGAAGGAACCTCTTCTAAAGATGATGCACAAGAAAGCCAGCAGTTTGCTGGAGACAAGCAGACTAAAGATATGGATTACTGGAACCTGTCCTGTGGTCTGATGAGACCAAGATAAACGTATTTGGTTCAGATGGTGTCAAGCATGTGTGGCGGCAACCATGTGAGGAGTACAAAGACAAATGTGTCTTGCCTACAGTCAAGCATTAGCGGTAGGAGTGTCATGGTCTGGGGCTGCATGAGTGCTGCTGGCACTAGGGAGCTACAGTTCAATGAGGGAACCATGAATGTCAACATGTACTGTGACATACTGAACCAGAGCATGATCCCCTCCTTTCAGAGACTGGGATGTAGGGCAGTATTCCAACATGATAACGACGCACCTCCCAGGTGACCACTGCTTTGCTAAAGAAGCTGAGAGTAAAGGTGATGGACTGGCCAAGCATTTCTCCAGACATAAACCCTATGGGGGCATCTTCAAACGGAAGGTGGAGGAGTGCAAGGTCTCTAACATCCACCAGCTCCATGATGTTGTCATGGAGGAGTGGAAGAGGAATCCAGTGTCACCCTGTGAAGCTCTGGTGAACTCCATGCCCAAAAGGGTTAAGGCAGTGCTGGAAAATAATGGTGGCCACACTTAAAGTGGTTGTAAACCCACATTACCTACAGGTAAGCCTATAATAAGGCTTACCTGTAGGCATAAAAAATATCTCCTAAACCTGTACGGTTTAGGACATGGGTCTTCAAACTATGGCCCTCCAGTTGTTCAGAAACTACAATTCCCATCATGCCTAGTCATGTCTGTAAATGTCAGAGTTTTACAATGCCTCACGGGATGTGTAATTCCGCAACAGCTGGAGGGCCGTAGTTTGAGGATCCCTGGTTTAGGAGATATTCCCCCCCGCAATGCGCCGCTGATGATGTCACTCCCGCGCATGAGCCGCGGGGATCCTCGGCTAAAGGACCGGCAGCCGCCGGACCTTGCCGAATTGAAGTCTCCCGCACGCATGCGCGGGAGTGACATCATCGCTGCTCCAGCCACTCACAGCGCTGGAGCAGCGATACCCGGAAGACACGCCGAGTCAAGATGACATCTCGTTAGGCGTGGACCAGGTAAGTTCCCTACACCTCGTTCCGAGGTAAGTATTTCATAATGAGCTAATATGCGGTGAATACTAGCTCATTATGGCTTTTGCCTTTCAGGTGAAAAAAATAAATAAAAATTAACGCGGGCCCAATTTGGACCCAATTTGGAGATTTTCACTTAGGGGTGTACTCACCTTTGTTGCCAGCAGTTTAGACAATAATGGCTGTGTGTTGAGTTATTTTAAGGGGACACCAAATGTACACTGTTATACAAGCTGTACACTCACTACTTTACATTGTAGCAAAGTGTCATTTCTTCAGTGTTGTCACATGAAAAGATAGAATAAAATATTTACAAACATGTGAGGGGTGTACTCTTGATATACTGTACATAGATTCTACCGCGTTTTTTAAACGCGGCTCTTTTCATGCCAGGAGTTCTGGGGTTCAGAGGGGCTAAACAAACGCCATGTGTGCATAAGGACTAAAGCTGCTGTTCTCTAGGTCATCTCTCTCTCTTGACTTCTATCTTCCCATCAGCCAGACTGGACTCTCCCAGCTAAGCACCACCACAAGTATTTATCTGATCCTGCCAGGAGGATATGAACTCATTCTCCTGGAAGGATTTTAAAGAAGAATCTTTCTAAAAGGGGCAACAGAGTGACCCCTGCCTAAATGAGTGCCCAGATCACAAGGCTGGATATTTTTGTTTATAAGCCTACAAGCTATTTAATCAATTTATAGTTTCAAATGTTCTGTTATAATATTTTTTTCCCATGTTGTTTCTAATTCATCTCTCTTTATTAAGGTTGCTTGGGCATTACCTTGGGTGCTTGGATGTGCTTATGACATGTGTGGCGATCGGCACGCATATGTCTGCCATTACTGCACAGTGTAAGTTCTAAAAGAAAATGTCTGATATTTGATGCTGTAATGAAAATATGGAATTCACACTCTCTGGATAAGCTCTAAAGTGTACAGTATTTCCACTTTTACAGCTAAAGTGGGATAACACCTACTTTATACTTCTTATGCATTACATTTTGCTTGAATAAAAAATTGCAGATTACCTATTTAAGTGCTCTTTACTTGCTTAAAATGCCTTACACGCCCTCCACCCTTTGTAATGTTTATATAGCAAGGTCCAATGCCTAATTTAATCTAATGAGAACCTCCACGGCCAGAGACAGCTGACATCCTTCTGTATATGGTGTGTTGTAAGGCATGGTGGGTGTAATGCAAGATTGATTCATCGGGCGCCAGACACTTCTTGGATGCAAAGAGATTTTAGTTCTCTTAACTAGGGATGAGCCGAACACCCCCTCAGTTTGGTTTGCATCAGAACATGCGAACAGGCAATAAATTTGTTTGAACATCCAAACACCGTTAAAGTTTATGGGACTCGAACATGAAAAATCTAAAGTGCTAATTTTAAAGGCTTATACACAAGTTATTGTCAGAAAAAGTGTTTGGGGACCCGGGGTCCTGCCCCAGGGGGCATGTGTCAATGCAAAAAAAAGTTTTAAAAATGGCAGTTTTTTCGGGAGCAGTGATTTTAATAATGCTTAAAGTGAAACCATAAAAGTGAAATATTCCTTTAGATTTCGTACCTGGGGGGGGGGGTGTATAGTATGCCTGTAAAGTAGCACTTGTTTCCCTTGCTTAGAACTGTCCCTGCACAAAATGTCATTTCCAAAGGAAAAAAAGTAATTTTAAAGTACTTGCGACAATTATGAATTGTCGGCTCCCGGCAATACAGAGAAAAGTCATTGATAAAAAATTAAAAAAAATGTGTGGGGGTCCCCCCAAATTCAATTACCAGGCCCTTCAGGTCTGGTATGAATTTTAAGGGGAACTCTGTGCCAAATAAAAAATGGTGTGGAGGTTGCATGCTCGGATAAAGGAAAGGGTCTGGTATGAATTTTTGGGAGGAACTCCACGCCATTTTTTTTTATTTGGCGTGGAGTTCCCCTTAAAATCCATACCAGACCTGAAGGTAAGGTAAGGATATTGGGGGGGAACCCCACATCATTTATTTTTTAAATTTGACACAGGGTTCCCCTTAATATTCATACCAGACCTGAAGGGCCTGGTAATTGAATTTGGGGGGACCCCTACGCATTTTTTTATCAATGACTTTCAATGACTTTTCTCTGTATTGCCGGGAGCCGGCAATTCATTATAGCCGCGAGTACTTTTAAATGACTTTTTTCCTTCAGAAATGACATTTTGTGCAGGGACAGTTCTAAGCTCGGGAAACAAGCACTACTTTACAGGCATACTATACACACCCCCCAGGTACGAAATTTAAAGGAATATTTCACTTTTATTGTTTCACTTTAAGCATTATTAAAATCACTGTTCCCGAAAACAGTGCATTGATACATGTCCCCTCAGGCAGGACCCGGCTCCCTAAACACTTTTTATGACAATAACTTGCATATAAGCCTTTAAAATGAGCACTTTAGATTTCTCCCATAGACTTTTAGAGGGTGTTTCGCTGCTTTTCGAATTTGCCGCGAACACCCCAAACTGTTCGCTGTTTGAGAGGGAGGGTTAGGGCCAGGACACCCTTAGGTAGTTGCAATGTCAATTGGCAGACTCCAAAACTTCAGCAGGAGGACAACCATGCAGAGAAAGGCATCCAGCAAGACACCACATCTGCATGTGTAGGAATGCTGTCTCCTATGGCAGCAGTCTTTAACAGTTTCTAACGCAAAGTATAATTCTGCATACACACAACCATTTTATGTCATTAAAAACGATCGTGTGTGGGCTCCAGAGCATTTTTCACGTTATGAAAAATGGGCATTAAAAATTTTGAACATGCTCTAATTTTTCACGACGTTTTTAACGTTGTCATTTTTAACGTCGTAAAAAATGGTCGTGTGTGGGCTTTAATGACGTGAAAAAAACGTGCATGCTCAGAAGCAAGTTATGAGGCGGGAGCGCTCGTTCTGGTAAAACTAGCGTTCGGATTAAGCACATTCATCACGCTATAACAGACTGAAAAGCGCGAATCGTCTTTTACTAACACAAAATCAGCAAAAGCGGCCCAAAGGGTGGCGCCACATGAATGAAACTTCCCCTTTATAGTGCCGTCGTACGTGTTGTACGTCACCGTGCTTTTCTAGAGCCTTTTTTTTTCACGGTCGCGTTGAAAAAAACGTTGTTTTTTCTAGACCGTTAAAAATTTAATTTTTTACAACCCGAAAAAAAGGGCATGTGTACGCGGCATAACAGTTCTTTTACTTCCACTACAATCACTTCTTGTAGTTTTTCAGCCCACTGAGCTCCCAGTCTCTCACTAGACTAGTTGATTCACTGTCACTGAATCCCTTGAGCTCCACTGAATCTTCACTGTAGTATCTTCCCTAAGCGTCACCCCCACTTCTCTGCTGGGTCCCTAGCTTGGCACTCAAGATACTTCTCAAGCTTCACCCCACTGGCCTGCTCAGTCCCTGGCTTGACACACAAGTCTGCTCTGCAAGCGTCACCTCCATTGGCTGGGTCCCTGGCTTGATACCTGCTGAATTTTCCAGATTCTTCACCGTCCCCGGTTGGTGAGAAAACTGCTCCAGGACTTGCTTCAGCTACTCACTGTGGTCCCTGGTAACAAGGTGGTTGGTCCCTTAGTGGCGACAGATTCCCCTCTACCTCCGACCATGACAGGTTCTCCGGCGGCAGAACCGTCACTTCTGATTGGCCTGCAAGCCGCAATCCCAACCCTGTGCTTCTCTCTTGCTTCTTGATAGGCCCTCAGACAGCCTAGCAGCTAGATGTGCCCGGAATAGGCCCAAACTCTGGCCTAGTAGCCAGAGCAATACAACACACGTCCACCCAGACAGCCGTCCAGGTGGCACAGAACGCTGATCACCTGACTCCACCCGAATATATAGGTTCTCCCAGCAGGCCAAGGGATTCAAGAAAACCCCTGCCCATTGGCTGAGATACCTCATATACCCATAAACTGACCTTGCATTGCCCTTCTCATATCTAATAAAGAAAACTAGCATTGGGACTTTAAATGAGGCATATTTAAAGCATACGCCTCCATCCCTGTTGGATACAAAAAAGAGGGAATATTTTGGGACTTTAGATGAGATGCGTTTTTAAGCAAACAGTAAGTATAAATAAAGTTGTAAACGTTTATAATCAGGCTCACACTTACCACCCAAACAGCAAGCCAACTTCAACTGTCTAACTGTGTACATTAAAAGCAGAGGCTTGCTGTTTGGGTGGTAAGTGTGAGCCTGATTATAAACGTTTACAACTTTATTTATACTTACTATTTGCTTAAAAACGCATCTCATCTAAAGTCCCAAAATCTCCCCTCTTTTTTGTATCCAACAGGGATGGAGGCGTATGTTTTTCATATGCCTCATTTAAAGTCCCAATGCTAGTTTTATTTATACTATACAGGGATGGAGATGCGTTTTATACCCTTTTACATTTATGCGGTTTTTTTTTCAGTGCTCTTTACTACCATACCAAGCATAGGTGGAGGCGGGGACACACCCCTAGTCACCGCCCTCAATCTACCCATCAGTATTTATATTCCTCTATTGAGGAGACTTTAAAAGTTTAGTTAGGACTGCAGAATGCAGAGAGCCGTGGCGAGGCCTGCAGCTTAATCATGTACTTGCAAATGCGTGCAACCAATCCTCTGCTTTTAATGTACACAGTTAGACAGTTGAATTTGGCTTGCTGTTTGGGTGGTAAATGTGAGTCTGATTATAAACGTTTACAACTTTATTTATACTTACTGTTGGCTTAAAAACGCATCTCATCTAAAGTCCCAAAATCTCCCCTCTTTCTCATATCTAATGCCCCCAGGTACCTGGTCACATAGGGACAGAAGAAAAAAGTGCAGCAATGCCAGACTTGGGGAGAAATCAGTTGATCCCTAACAATTAGCTAAGGCAGGTACATTTAGGAGAAACCCTGCCTAAACCCCAGGTTGCTAAATCTAGGAGGGTACTGTGAAGTAATGTTTTAACCCTGTCTGCTTCCATCCCTTTTGGATACAAAAAAGAGGGGAGATTTTGGGACTTTAGATGAGATGCGTTTTTAAGCAAACAGTAAGTATAAATAAAGTTGTAAACGTTTATAATTAACCCTGTCTGCACTGTGCTTGCAGTTCTTCATTATTAGCTGTAAACTGGATTTAAACACTGTCTGTCCTAACAAAGGGTTAAAAAAAATCAAACTGCCCTCCTGGGGGATAGTTTAGTCTATGTGGGGACCGAGCCATTGTGAGACTCTATGCAAAGGCTTAGAATCAGCCATGACACCTTCTCCTTGGAAACGTGGGTGGGGCCAACTCGCACAGTGCACTCAGGGTCTTTTTGCTCTTTCTCACTCTTCTCCTTCCTCTGGACTCTCCGGTGTACAGGATCACTGATGCCCGGGACCAGACAGGGCTGAGTTCATGTGACATCAACATTATGCCGGTGCCTTGATTTATAAGCGAGACATACACCCCAATGTCTTTGTATTATAACCTGATGCTGTCATACAAATGTCTCAAGGTCCCACGGTAAATACAGTAGATATAAAAAGGCTACACACTCCTGTTAAAATGTCAGGTTTCTGTGATGTAAACAAATGAGACAAAGATAAATAATTTCAGAACGTTTTCCACATTTAATGTGACCTATACACTGTACAACTCAGTTGAACAACAAACTGAAATCTTTTAGGTGGAGAGAGAAGTAAAAATAAAAAAGATAATAGTATGGTTGCATAAGTGTGCACATCCTTAGGCTCGGTTCACACCGTCGCCGCATGCGGCTCACAGCAGGGGTCTGGTGCATGCTGTTTCACCGGTTCAGGTCCGATTTTAGCCTGAATTTTGAGCTGAAATCGAACCTGAACACACACACCAAAAAAGCACACGTTTTTCAGCACCGGACCAGCTGCAGAGATATGTGAACCGTATCCATAGAGCAGTGTTTCTCAACTCCAGTCCTCAAGGCGCACCAACAGGTCTTGTTTTCAGGCTTTCCATTATTTTGCACAGGTGATTTTATCAGTTTCACTGCCTTAGTGAAACTGATAAAGCAGTTTCATCTGAGGGAAATCCTGAAAACATGACCTGTTGGTGCGCCCTGAGGACTGGAGTTGAGAAACACTGCCATAGAGAGACAGTCACATTCTCCTGCTATGCGAATTGGATGCGTGGAAATTCGCATAGGTGTCAACCGAGCCTTAAACGAATACTTTGTTGAAGCACTTTTTGATTTCATTACAGTACTCAGTCTTTTTGGGTATGAGTCTATCAGCATGGCACATCTTGACTTGGCAATATTTGCCCACTCTTCTTTGCCAAAACACTCCAAATCTGTCAGATTGCGAGGACATCTTCTGTGCACAGCAGGTGCCACTGGGTAGAGGGGATGGATATAAGCAAATGTCAGTTCGGGGGTCGTAAATATGTGCATGTTTCTATTTAACAATTAATGTTAACCGTGCACATCTAAAGAGAGCAACGTGTTTCAATGCAGTGCAGAATACGTTCACAGAAACACTTCTCGAACAAGTGACGTGAACGGGCCTTAAAAGTATGGAAGATCATCTTGGCAGCCAGATAAACTCACATTTTCAGCAATAACAGCAAACTTCTTTTCCCACCAAAGATTTTATGGAAAGATAAACTCCAACCAAAACATTTTTATTCTTTTTGGATAAAGTAGGAAAGGTTTTCAAGCCTCTCTCAGGTCTTTACTGCCTCATAGGTCTTTTCTGTAAAGATTGCCCCACATTTTAAATTGGGACAGGAAACAATGAGAAATTTCTCCAATGGGAACACAGGCAAAAAAAAAACAGTGGGGTTGAGTTAGTAAAGGCCAGTAGTCTGTTCACTTTGCAAGGGAAGTTGCACTAATTGGCAGGGAAATGCAGTGACATTTTACTTTGCAAAGAATACCCAATCACATGCAAAGAAAAGAAAACATAATTTTTGCTTGCACAATTGGACGATGGAAGTCATCAGAGCTTCACTCCATTCACTAAGCTTTAGACTTTTTATATCCACTGTACCTACGTAGACAAGGCCTCCGTGGGGTCTCAACGGCACAGTAGCCATTAATGACAATCCAGGTGGGATTATTATTATTGTGACTTTGTCATCTCAGGGTCATTTAAAAAAAAAAATGCCCTGTAAGGGACAAGGCTACATTTATTACTAAACACCTTATCTTATACACAACAGATAATGCATCGCTTGTGACCAGTAGATGGCAATAATAAACCCTTCCATTAAAAATCTCATTCTAAAAATGCTAACATGCTTCCAGGCTACGTGTAGAGTAAACTAAACATTCAAATATAAGGAATAGAATGTAAGTAAAGTTTAAGTAAATAAATGCATTTCTTTGAAGCAAAATGCAAAAGGAATTCATACAGTATATGCAATCAGTGTATAGGATACAATGTCAATATGACTGACTACAATATTCCAGAGCTCAAAAGAGAGAAACATAGGGCCAGATTCACAGACACTTACGTTACTCCGCGGTGGCGTAACGTATCCCATTTACGTTACACCGCCGCAGGTTTACAGCGTAAGTGCCTGATTCACAAAGCTCTTACCTGTAAACTTGCGGCGGAGTAACGTAAATGCGCTCGGCGCAAGCCCGCCTAATTCAAATGGGGCGGGCACCATTTAAATTAGGCGCGTTCCCGCGCCGAACGTTCTGCGCATGCTCCGTGTTTAAATTTCCCGACGTGCTTTGCGCGAAATTACGGCGCCCCGACGGTTTTTTTGAAATGCGACGTGCGTTACAGCGTTTCGTATTCCCGGACGTCTTACGCAAAAAAAAATAAAAAATCGAAATTCGACGCGGGAACGACGGCCATACTTTAACATGGCTGATCTAAAGATAAGCCATGTTAAAGCAGGTGTAACTAGCGACGACGTACGGAATTGCGACGAACGCGCGGATCTTCGTGGATCGTCGTAACTAGTCATTTGCATATTCTACGCCGACCGCAATGGAATCGCCACCTAGCGGCCAGCATAGAATTGTATCCTAAGATCCGACAGTGTAAGTCAATTACACCTGTCGGATCTTATGGCTATCTATGTGTAACTGATTCTATGAATCAGCCGCATAGTTAGGACGGGCGGATCACAGAGATACGACGGCGTATTAGGAGATACGCCGTCGTATCTCTTCTGTGAATCTGGCCCATACTTCTTTGTTTCAAAGTTGACAAATAGACACAAATTTTAAAAAATGCATTAATTAAATGCATTTAATTACTTAGAACCCCCAAACATAAAATGACGGTCACTGCAATACTTTATGTCACACTGTATTTGCGCAACGGTCTTACAAACACACTTTTTTGGGAAAAAATACAATTTTTAATAAAAAAAAATAAGACAACAGTAAAGTTAGCCCAATTTTTTTTTTATATTGTGAAAGATAATGTTACGCCGAGTAAATTGATACTCAACATGTCACGCTTCAAAATTGCGCCCACTAGTGGAATGCTGGCAAACTTTTGCCCTTAAAAATCTCCATAGGCTAAATTAAAAAAATTCTACAGGTTGCATTTTTTGAGTAACAGAGATCTAGGGCTAGAATTTTGTTCTTGCTCTACCGATCGCAGAGACATCTCACATGTGTGGTTTGAACACAGTGAGGTATCGCTGTTCACTCCTCTCCCGCCGCTGATAACATTGATCTTGCAGCGAATCTACCGCAGAGACCACCATTATCGGAAACTGGACCGCCGGCTGAAAAAGAGGATACCTGGGTTATGGCAGCTAGCTGCTGCCATAACAGAGATATGAGGGGGGCTACTGCACACAGAAGGTTTTTTATGTTAATGCATAGAATGCACTAAGATAAAAAAAAACCTTCTTCCTTTGCAACCACTTTAATCTGGGACCCACCATTGTCAGTGACAGAGTGGTCTATAAACTAGAAGTGTGCACATTTGCGCATTCCTAGTTTAACACCCTCTAGCTTAGTGTGATATGTGTATAATCGTTTTATAGTAAGCTGTAGTGTAGGTAAATTTAACCTGGCTAAGAGCCAGGCTAGTTGAATCTGGGTCAGGGGTGAGTGACTCAGGGAAGTTGGATGACTCATCAGGCAGCACTTCTGGTACCTCCCCCCAACTTTAGGGAACATTTGGAGAAGCTTTCAGAAGAATGGGTGGGAGGTTAAGAGGAGCTGCTTGGAGCATTAAGGTCGTAAAGGAAAAAAAATGTTATCCTAAAATTAATGTCTGCAAGGTAGACAGACAGAATAGTGTAATGATTCTGTTAAAAAACGAGTAAATACCTATTAAATTCCTTCATCTATATCACCTCCGGCGTTCTAGTTTCTGTTCTCTCATTCACTTCCTGGTTTGCAGCGCTCGTTCATGTAAGAACTACATTTCCCAGTATGCATTGCGGCACGCCCAGTAATTCACACCTCCTTGAAGTCTCTAACATGTAGAGAGCGTCCTGCCACACAGATGTAGTTCCCAGGAGGGGGGCGAGCACATCACTGACCACCGTAGTAAAGCCTCCCTTCACAGTGGTGAGTAAAAATCAGACAAGCAGGAAGTTAACAGAACAGAGAAGAAATAGAGCAACTTCTGAGCAAAAACGAACAATGAGGAAGTGAAAAGAGGAATGTCTGCAGGTGAAGGATGCTTATTATGAATTTTTTTTTTCCTTTACAACCCCTTTAATGAGGGCCCCACTCCCAATCCACAGCAAGTGAACTGGCACCTTTTAAATACTCTTTGGTCATACCAACAGGGGAGGTCGGGTGGAAGATAGAGATGCAGTGCTGAGGAGACTGTTGATGGACCTTGAGGCCCTTGGGGAGGGTGACCTCAGGCCTAGTGCTCGGGTGCTGGTGCTGGTGCATCACACAGAGGTGTCCTTCCTGGATGGACGGGAGCAGGATTAAAGACAGCAAGAGAGAGTCAGCATGGAGGGATCCTCTTACATCACACAGAGGTGTCCTTCCTGGATGGACGGGAGCAGGAGTAAAGACAGCAAGAGAGAGTCAGCATGTCCAGGAGAAGTCAGCCAGGTGGGCTGGTTAATGTGCAATCTGGGAGGACTGTGGTGAAGAAGTAGCCATGAGGGCTAGTGAAAGGGGTAGTAGGCGGGCTGACGGTGCCTGAAGAGGTGGTGCTGGAATCAGTAGCCACAGGATGTAAACTGGACACTGTATTTTGCTACACAACCCAAGGGGCCCCGGGCTGTTGGATTAACTATCAGTGTGCCAGCTAGGAATTCTGCAAGCAAGTGTGCTGGAGGAAGCAGAGAAAGTTGTCCCTGAAGAGTTGTTCTAAAGTAAAGTGGGCATCTCTTAAAGTGGAGCTCCGCTGTAAAAAAAAAATATTAAAAATTATTAAAATATTAAAAGCCAACATGAACTGCAGCTCCTGACTTTTAAGCAACTCATACGTGGGGTGCGCTACCACAATTTTTTTTATGTGATACAAAGATTAACATTCTCATGACACAGACAAAATTTGCGGTTGACCTCAGTGCCAAGAGGGGGAAGGCTCCATGCAGAGCCTGGGACCAACCAGGAATCAATATGGCTTCATAGGGACACAAGGATACATTAAGTTTAAGGCCTCATTCACACAACCGTTTTCCTCGACAAAATCCATCAAGAAAATTGGTGGCAGAGCTTATTTGTCGAGAAAAAAGGTTGTGTGTATGTTTTTCGATGAGAAAACTGTTGTGGATCTCGACGAGAAAAAAAGAGAACAAGTTCTCTTTTTTTTTTGCCTGGAGTCTCAATTTCCTCGTCGTGTTTCTCGTCAAGCTGGTTTATGACGAGAAACACATTCGTGTGTATGCTTAGAAATGCGCACATGCTCAGAATAAAGTATGAGACGGGAGCGCACCTTCGGTAAAAGTAGCATTCATAATGGAGATAGCACATTCGTCACGCTGTCACAGACTGAAAAGCGCGAATCGTCTCTCACCAAACTTTTACTAACACGCGGCAACACGAGATTAGCAAAAGCAGCCCCAAGGGTGGCGCCAGATTTTGTATTGACAGTGTGTACGCAAATAAAGCTTGACAAGATTCTCGACAAGCCTGACAAGAAACTCTTTGAGGGAAAACGATGTTTCTTTTACGACGAGATTCTCGGTTGTGTGTACGAGGCCTCAAGGTTAAACAGCTCCAGTATATGTACTGTGTGTATTTTGTAGTTTGCCTGAAATTTTACTTTAATGTTTTAAATATGTTTTTACCAGCAATAACCTACTGTATATAAATCAGAATTGAAAAATATCCATGTACTGTGATCATAACATTTTTTCTATTAACTGTTTGCTCCTTTAGTTGAATAATCAAGAGCAGAAATGGGCCTAATATCGAGAAGAGGAATCAGAAAACAAATATACAATCAAAACAAAAATATTCTAAAAACAAGTGATTTTCTTTCAATAGTTTATATGCTTTAATTCTAGAAACCTTATATTTATGTAAAATGTCTGCAATAGCAATTATAATGCAACATTCATATTTGAACTCCTTTCAGCTTCTAAGAGAGCTAATGTTGATACCTAAATTCTACTCTGTTCTTAAATAAACTTCTCATCCCATATGTAAAGAGACCCAGACACTGTTCTTTATACTCCTTTATAAGCTTTAAAGATAG
Organism: Rana temporaria; assembly: GCF_905171775.1. Taxonomy (NCBI): domain Eukaryota; kingdom Metazoa; phylum Chordata; class Amphibia; order Anura; family Ranidae; genus Rana; species Rana temporaria. The sequence goes on from NC_053492.1 coordinate 50,143,281, forward strand.
TCAATCAGGAGTCTACATTACCCGTGTGTGTCATCTTAAACCAAATTTGCCCATTGTTTTAAACTTGTAAAAGTACTACTATCTATGAGCTATTGTCTGATATTAAATGCATTAGCCAATAAAAAAAAAAAAAATCAGGGCACCCACTTGATACCTACTGGTTATTAAGAGAATGACTTACTACAGTTCTAGGCTCTTCCCACCCACTATGCCCTGCCCAATAACAGCATCCATTGGCAACTGAGGTACTTTTATTGGATGGGGATGGCAGATTGGTGGGCTAAGTCCCTAAGCCAAAGAAGTCAAGTTCTTAGTAGAAAGTCTTAGCAATCCCCATCATTGGCTGAATGGGCTTGTGAAGTGAAAGCGGAAGTAAACCCATAGATTTAATAGTTTAAGAAAACTGTTAGCATTCCCGGCACATGCCGGAAATGTAACTGTCACATTGGATGTTCTCTTAACCAAACTCAAAAATATTCCAATTGCACACCTTCCTGGAGAACGGCCGATAAGAAAAGAGGGTGCTGAAGCGATTACCAGCTGGGAACTGGAAAGGCAATCATACAAACATATTCGCCAGCACACCGAGGATCATTTCGAAAAACGTCCAAAAATTCTTTAATGCATAGAAACGATCAAAACAGCAACATTTCGAAGTCGCACAGGACCTCTTTGTCAGGCAAATGCTGCATCATTTGCCTGATGAAGAGGTCCTGTGCGACTTTGAAACGTTGCTGTTTTGATTGTTTCTATGCATTAACCTCCCTGGCGGTATAATTCTGTCTGGAATTACGTACCAAAAGCGGTACAATTATTTTGCAAGGAAATTTGGCGTTTTATACTGTAGGCCTGTAATTTTTAGGAATAACTCACTTAAATCTGACCAAACAAGAGTCTTGTAGGCATCCCGGGTATGATTTGTTTTAAAAAACAAAATGATAAATTATAATATAATAAATAATTATAAATAATTATAACAAATAATAATATAATTATAATAAAAATTATTCAATAATGTAATCAACTCAAAATCACTGAAATTTGCTTAGTTGCAGAATTGTCGCTGTCATTACTTTTATTTTTTTATGACGTATTTCCCCACAAATCGCTATCGCACAATTCTGCAAGTGATTATAATTTATTATCGCTGTTTTCTAGCTGCTCTAAAACCATTTTTGACATAAAGGGACACTTTTCGACAATCTACAGTTTTCAGGCAGAAAGAACAGTTTTTATTATATAAATGTACATGTAGGGCACTGGGCAGACCACTAGGGACAAGGGGTGTGTGTATTTTTTACATACAGTACTGTAATCTATAAGATTACAGTATACTGTATGTAATGTGTTTGTTTACTTTTTTGAATTTGGCGCCGTTCTCCGCCCCTGTGCGTCGTAACGTCGCAGGGAACGGAGATCGGCGGCACACGGGGACACTGTGAATCGAGCGAGGACCCACTCGCTCACACAGCGGGGATGCATCGCTGGATCCAGGGACAAGGTAAGTAACTTGCCTGTGGATCCAGCGAGAAGGTAAGCCGCTGCACGCCGCTGCACACTCTGCACGTCCACCCCGAGCGTGACTCGGGGATACCGATAATAGCATAAAAAATCCACCCCGAGTCACGCTCGGGTTTACCGCCAGGGAGGTTAAAGAATTTTTGGACGTTAAAGAATGTTTGTACTCTTAACCAAACTGTCAAACCATCCAATGACTGGTGTTATAGCTGATCACATGTGCAGCATCATGACAGTTGAAGATCAGACAGAGGCCAAGATGGCGGCTTCCTTTCCCTGAAAACGATTGGAGGGTTTACTTCCACTTGAATCAGCTTGGCTATGTAGAACTTATGATTGCATAGGATGATGACAGGTCTAAATCCTACAACCTCATGTGGACAATGTGGTCCCATTTCATATATTCCTCTTTTGCTGCCTTTGTTCCTACGAAAACTCGAGGATACAGTTGTTCTCGGGACTTCCCATGTGATGTGGCCATCTCTGTACTTCCTATTATCCCTTTCTCCACCCCCCCCTTTTTTTTTTTTTTTTTTCCTACTTTCTTTCTCTCTTATTCCTGCTGTCTTTTATATGCATATTTTTTCCTCCATGTTATTTTAGATTAGGTATATTAGAATGATTTGCTTCCAACGATGCTAATGCAAATATATTCTTAAATGCTATGGATGTATCTATTAGGTATTCTGCCTACTGACTACCTGGAATTTTCAAATGGTTATTCTACCGTACTCGGGTAGAGATTATTGCATAAACTGCTCAATTAGATAACACATCTGAAATGTATGCCTATAGACAGTGACCATTTTTACCTTTATTTCACCAAATGTTTTGCTTCTGGACTATGTGTTTTTTGCTATGTTATTGGAACAGGATACATGTATGTTTTTTTTCTATATCGCCTGTAACGCTTTAAAGCTCTTAATAAAAAAATTATTCAACATAATATAAACTAGAGATTTATTGAACAACCATCTTAAAAACAGTAAGACATATTAAAAAAATTAATATATATATATATATATATATATATATATATATATATATATATATATATATATATATATATATATATATATATATATATATATAGTGAAGTGTGAGTAAAATCTGCAGCGCTAGATGAAATAAATATTATATATGGAATGTAATCCTTATCACCAGTGTATATGTTGACTTTGTTTTCCCTTGAGTCAGTTTTTGGTTCACATACATATCTATTTTATACACATATATCACTATTTATATATTGGACACATCTGAGCTGTTCACATTAAGGATTACACTCCTCATGTATTATTTATTTCATCTAGCGCTGCACATTTTACTCGCACTTCACTATACAAATATTCGTATTGTTTGTGTCAGCAGCTTAGCCACGTTTATTTCTGGCAGCGCAGTATTTATCCCACATTCACTATATATATATATATATATTAAAAGATTTGGGTGATCAGACTCCAGCGGTTGGTGCATTTTTAGTGAGTACGCCAGTCCAGAACTGAATTTTTAAGGGCCTGGTAGCCCACTTTTATTTAAAAGCACAAAACGTTCACAAATACATCAGTAGCCCACACAGGGGGTTCCACCATTACTGTATCTTGCATACTCAACACTTTAGCCTCCTGGCTTTCATTCTTGCCATCCGGCTGTTTCAAGCCTTTAGTGGAAAAAAGAAATGTTCCTGGACTGCCGCACTCTGATAGGCGATTTATTGAAACAAAGTGAACAAAGGATAAAATCCAAAACTGTGACAAAGCTATGACTAAGCATCTATCCATGATGTGAAACAAGTTAGCTTTTTTGTCCCCTATGTCCACTTTCTACCATTGATTGCAGTGTTGCATGAATTTTTGAATGTTATACAGTTTTGGATTTTATCCTTTATTAATTTTGTTTCAATAAATCGCCTATCAGAGTGCGGCAGTCCAGGAACATTTCTTTTTTCCACGGATCAGCGCAGAGTCTGCACCTGTCAGTACTACAGTGTGGGAGCACAGCATAGGTCGCAGGGCTTGGAGCGGTACTCTTTTCCATTGTTTCAGGCCTTTAGCCTAGGCCTAAAAGGGGTTGTAAAGGTTTGTTTTTTATTTTCTAAATATGTTACTTTAAGCTAGTGCATGGTTGGTTCACTTACCTTTTCCTTCAATTTCCCTTCCAAATGTTTTTTTTCTTTGTTTTCTTTGTCTGAATTTCTCACTTCCTGTTCCTCCTCAGTAAAGTGTTCAGTACGCTGTTCTAAATGACTTTCCACTGCTCAGATGATGGTGGAAAGCTTACTGAGGAGAAACATTAAGTGAGAAATTCAAAAAAGGGAAATAATCGAAGGTAAGTGAACCAACAATGCACTAGCTTAAAGGAACCTATTTAGAGAATAAACAACACCTTTAAGTCTGCTCCTCAGAACAAACAGTTTCCTAGAGTTAAGCTCTCTCCTAGCTTACTCCTGATCAGCACCTTGCTGCTTTATCAGAAATTACATCTGCCTCCTGCAGACATGCAGCCTCTGACTCCTCTCAGAGGGATGGGAGTCCACCTGACTCCCAGGAACAGACTTCCTGTCTGTTGGGTGGGGCCTTTAGCCATAGTCAGGTCAGAACTAAATAGCCCAACACACAGCTGTGCAATCAATGTGTCTTTCTCTCCAAAATCTGGCATAAACCAGCAATCTTTCAGATAGCACAGGGTCCCACCATCCACTATATATATATATATATATATATATATATATATATATATATTACACCCATATAACAGGAAAGAGAACTCTCCCATCATTAATGTTCAGTAGACATGTGCACACTGAAATATTTCATTTCGGAATTTCATTTTCGTACGAAAAATAAATTTATTTAGTTACTCCCGAAATTCGTTTTTATTTATTTATTTTTTTGTTAAAAAAATGCATTCGTCCGAAAATCCAAATTAATTAAGTCGAATCTATCATTGAAGGCTTATGGTGTTTGTCAAATGTTCTAAGAAGATTCAACGGAACCTTTAAAAAAAAAAAAAAAGAAGATTTGACGGAATCTAAAAAAAAAAAAAAAAGATTTGACGGAGCAACGAAACTGGACGATGCAGCAATCGTACATTTCCAGTCGAATGTTCCACCTACAAGCTATAGAAGAATTCTAATGTTGTATGACAGTAGTAATAATTATATTTATAAATTATTATTACTAGTCAACCAACATTAAAATTCTTCTATAGCCTATGGGCCGAGAATTTCACCATAAATGTCCGCTTGCTGCAATCATATGTTTTTAGCTACTTCGTTGAATCTTTATGTCTCTCTATGTCGAATCTTTTTTCTCTATGTCGACTCTTCTTCATGTCTCTATAATGTTGAATCTTTTCTCTTTTTGTAGAATAATATTGGACTAATAGAGTTAAAGTTACGCACATTCAACCGGAACGAAAACGAAAATAAAGCATTTGTTTATGTCGGATCTTTCGTTTTTCGTTTTCTGTGCTTTCGTTATCGTTTGTTAAAACGATAACGAAAATACCTGAAATTCGGACGAAAATGCATTCGGATGAAAACGAATGCACATGTCTAATGTTCAGTAACATTAGTTGTCACTATGTATATTGCCATATATGTCCTCAACATGTTTCGTGGAATTACACTTCCTCCGGAGAAATTTAATTATCTAAGCATATACAAAATAGAATAAAAATACTAACATTTTATAACATATACAGTATACAACAAAAAGTTATTTTCCAACAACTTATTCATGAGATGTGGTATAAACAGCCATGTGTGACTTACACCCGTGTCAGACAGGAGGAGGGCGCTATACAGAAGCCAAAGGAGCCAACATATCTCTGGACGGAGGTGGGAGAACATAAACAGTCTTCATTAAAAACGAAAAAAATATATATTTAACCCCATTTTTGAGGGTGATAACTATCCCCACTAACCCTGGTAAACTATCAGCAGGTATGCAAGGTAACAAACTCATTGGATAAGGAAAATATTCTTGGTCTCAAAATCCAGCTACAGGATATGCTTTACACAGGTAGCTTGCCTGTAAGTAGGCATTTATAAATTGATTGAATGTGCAAAGGGAAAAAAGCAGAAATAAGTTAATGGGAAAGCTGATATTCTAACTATTTTGTCCCAGTGTGTTATAGATGGTACCCTAATCTTCATAAATATAGCCTATACAATCCTGTTCGCCTTGTTTGCATTAAAGTGAATGTAAAGCCACTCTCATCCTTTCTAAACTACTGCCATAGTGGCATACCTCCCAACTTTCTGAGATGGGAATGAGGGACACCTATCACCAAAAGTATGCAGGCATAGGACACACCCCTTGCCACGCCCCCTTAAAGGAGAAGTGTACAAAAAAAATAAGATTGGTTAAACCCACAAGTGATTTTTTACCACTACTATTTCTTTATATTGGCTTTTGGAATTTACAAATGCAGCAATTTAGAAATCAGATGAAAGGTTTAGCACTGGGAAACACTTTTTGATAGATAAAAAGTGCATTTTATTTACAACTATATTGATCAGACCAAAATGAGGGACAAATGAGGAGGAATGAGGGACAGAGGGACATTGCTCCAAATCAGGGACAGTCCCTCGAAATCAGGGACAGTTGGGAGCTATGATAGTGGTGACCTATAAGGATATACATGCCTCCTGCATGTATCCTTACCTGTCAAATGTCTCCCCTCTGTCTCTTATGAGACCTGAAAAAATTCAGATTCTGTGGGTGGGTCTGTTGTCCAGAGATCGGTGGGTGGAGTCGTGATGTCAGTAGACTCCCCGCCCACCTCTACACTCCCCTTATCAACATGCATTTTCTCCTGTGTATTTCTCACATGGAACGTCTGCTATGATCACTAACATCCAGCCCAATCATGCTGAGGTGTGGAACAGCCAATCCTGGGAGAGCTGGAGAAGAAAGTAGGAGGGGATCTGAAGTACAAAGAATGTCTCTCTCAGGCTTGTGCATGATATATGTAAATCACCTGTCAATGACAGCAAGGTGGAAGAACTGACTCCAATTTCTGTTTGTGTCAGTTTTTCTCTCACTGAAAAAAAGATAAGAGGACTGCTCAGAGCTGAATTAACTCTTTGTGGAAAGACTAGGCACAGATGACATTAAATCCTATACTTTACAAGGTGCAAGCCTTAATTTTTTTTAAACAACTTGATTGTACATCCACTTTAAGGGCTGCGTTGTGGAATTGCAATTATTCACAGTAAAAAGAAGAGTCTTTTTCCATAGATTGACAATTAGGGGTTATTTCTGAAAGCAGTATGCAAGATCATAAGTTGGGCCCTCCTGCCAGAGAAAAAAAAAATTGGATGTGGTTTTCATGGCAGTGAAAATTGGCCATAGCTTAAAGGGACATAGAGTGCAGGGGTTCATTAGTAAGTGTCACAAAGGTTCAGTAGTAAATGACACAGAGTTCAGAGGTCATTAGTAGTTGAGGCTAAAATCAGAGGTCAAGTATTACATTTATGGAAATGGTGCTAGGTGAATACTAATGCCATTGGAGGGTCTCATCCTTATGTGAGATAAAACAAAAGGCAAAATTGCATGTGATGAAACTCTAATTACCCCTCCAATGGACAAATATACACTCACAAACAATGTTTGAAAAAATATAAAACACATCTTTATTATATACATTTAAAACAGCTCATCTTTAAAAACATCCTTATAGACATAACATTAAATCTAAAATATAACCACCAAAATTCCAGTGACGTACAAGTAGATCACTGGTCGTTAAAGTGGAAGTCCACCCTAACACTTAAATTCTCCCCTGCAATCATTAATGTGAGCTAAGTTCAGCCTTATGCCTCAAAATTATAAAATGTCTACTTCCTTCTGAGAGTAAAATCAGCAAGTGGGTGGGGTTACTGAAAGCTAGTGACATCACTTCCAGGGATGGGCATTGTTCCTGTGTAGCCAATGGGCGTATACAGGATGGTAGGAGCTTATCATAGGTTCCCGCCCAGTGTTCTCTCATCAGTAAGCATGCATGCATGGATACAGTGGGGGGGGGGGGCTGTCAGTGTAGCTGGAAGTGCTCTGTGGGTCTGAACTCACAGTCTACAATAGGGATCAGCCGAACACCCCCTGGTTTGGTTTGCAGCAGAACATGCGAACAGGCAAAAAATGTGTTCGAACACGCCAACACCATTAAAATCTACGGGACACGAACGTCAAAAATCAAAAGTGCTCATTTTAAAGGTTAATATGCAAGTTATTGTCATAAAAAGTGTTTGGGGACCTGGGTCCTGCCCCAGGGGACATGTATCAATGCAAAAAAAAGTTTTAAAAACTGTTGTTTTTTCGGGAGCAGTGATTTTAATAATGCTTAAAGTGAAACAATATAAGTGAAATATTCCTTTAAATTTTGTAACTGGGGGGTGTCTATAGTATGCCTGTAAAGTAGCGTATGTTTCCCGTGTTTAGAACAGTCCCTGCACAAAATGACATTTCCTAATAAAAAAAAGTAATTTAAAACTAAATAATGAATTGTCGGGTCCCGGCAATACAGATAATAGTCATTAAAAAAACGGCATGCCCCCCCCCCCCCAGTCCATTATCAGGACCTTCAGGTCTGGTATGGATATTAAGGAGAAACCTGCGCCAAATAAAAAATAAAAATAGCGTAGGGGTCCACCTCAAAATCCATACCAGACCCTTCAGGTCTGGTATGGATTTTAAGGGGAACCCCTGCGCCAAAAAAAAATAGCATGGGGTTCCCCCAAAAATCCATACCAGACCCTTATCCGAGCACGCAACCTGGCAGTCCGCAGGAAAAGAGGGGGGTGATGAGAGAGCACCCCCCTTCTGAACCATACCAGGCCACATGCGACATCCTCCCCATGTTGATGGGGACAAGGGCCTCATCCGCACAACCCTTCCCCTGTGGTTGTGGGGGTCTGTGGGCGGGGGGCTTATCGGAATCTGAATGCCCCCTTTAACAAAGGGGACCCCCAGATCCCAGTCCCCCTATGTGAATTGGTAAGGCCTACTACCACTTCACAAACAAAGTGTCAAAAATTTTAAAAACTACAGGAGACAGCTTGGGACAAGTCCTTTATTAAAAAGGAAAACAAGAAAAAAAATTGCAGTGATGTAATCCATTCTCGAGCGAGTATACGGAGCACACGCCGACACGATCTTGCCTCAGTGGGAGGCACCCGCCGTATGACGCTCTCCCGTTGTGACAGCTCTTATAAAGCTGAGGGTGGGGCCACCATCACATGGGCGGGAGACCCCACCCCCCTCTGACACAACGGGGAACAGCTGTATCCATTCCTATGACGCATTGCTGCATAGTTCATGATGTATTTCATGGTCATTTGCATTTGCACTTTATTATAGATCCTTCCGATTTGCTTGTGATTATCACACTGCCTTTTTTGTATTGGCACTTTATTGTAGTTATTCACACCACCCATTAGGGAGTTCACAGCTCAGCATCACAATTACTTATTTACCCATTTATCTGTTAAGGAGCAGCTGACTGCGCAGGAGTATCACCTATTTTTTATTATCCTATATGGCCGCTATTTTAAACAAAGGATCAATTGAGACCTTATAAGACAATCTATTGGCATCACTATTGCAAACATTAATAAATGGATAAAACGTGCAAAAATACATAAAAAATGTATCCACTCATTAAAAATTTAACCATATGCTGTCAAAAATAGATTCTACAAAGAGGAGTGAGTAATCATAGATGTTATAATATTTCACAATTGTGTGTGTTATAGATGTTATAATATGATATGGATCTTTAACTCCTTACTGAGACTTTTTGGAACCCAAGAAGCCATTGTATATATCCAGAAGGTCTCTCTGTGGTACAACCTCATCGGCCCCCTAAAGCAATATTAAACCCAAAACCAAAAGTGTAATATATTGCAGCTAACCAATCAGATGTGGTGGCTGCATCAGTTTTTTTTTTCTTTGGCTCTTTTCCCTCTGTTTCACCTGAAGCTCTTGCCAGTAACACACCTCCTGTTTTAGGGAGACACAACTCCAGAGGAATGATCATCGAAGGCACAGCAGACTGCAGCATTGTCAGTCTGGTATAGCTAACCAATTCAATTGGTGACACACATGCTTATAGCTGCCAATCAGGTGTTGGCCCTGGTGTACCATACCTCTTGCAGACATCAAGGCTCTAGTTTCCCAAGTTATGACTTGCGGGAACCTTGCAGCACTACAAAATAAATACCATGACTACATTTTGTGAAACCTAGACTCAACCATGAATCAAGGACTAAATGCCCCACTATATCCATATAGATTATTTACTGATCTGAGAGCTCTAAATGATGTCATTCACCTATTCTCCCTTATGCTGTACCCTGACAAGGCATATCCTCATCAGTTATATTCTTTGGACCTACTGAGGTTTTTCTTCTGCCCCTTTCTAATATACACCTCTTCAACACTGACTAATCTGCCCCCCTTGTTTTCTGGTGAAGAGTTCTTCTAGAATAGTGTTTCCTTTTGGCTTTATTAATGGATCATGTGGTATTACCAATCTTCCTTGTTGGAGTTCTTATGCATATGATTCCATCTATTTTTATTTGTTTCTCTACTGGTATATATTGTTTTAAACCAGCTTATGTACAGTATTTAAATATTTCTTGAAATAACCTTGTCTTGTTCTTTTCTTCTCAATATTGTCATATAAAAAATTATCAAAATGATGGGTGAATTCATGGGTTTGTTGACAAATAAAAGCCATGTCATCAGGATCATCTATGATCAAATGGCTTTTTATCAGCCTTGTTCCACAACAGGGAGAGATATGGCTTTACTGATCAATGGGAACCATGTCAAACAATGATATTTGGGTCTTTAGTGTCTTATTAGTACAGTGTTCCATCGTCATCTGGGCTATGGGTATCAGTATTGAAAAGAGTCCTCGGGTATCACTGGCCCAACCCCTTCCACTATACCCTAGAAGCTTCTTAGTAGCATAATTTGTAAACTGACTCTGCAGTAGGTGAATGGTAAATAATTTTCTGACAAATATACTGTGAGGCCCCATACACACGAGAGGGTTTATCCGCAGATACGGTCCAGCGGACCGTATCCGCGGATAAATCCTCTCGAGGATTTCAGAAGATTTCTATGCGATGGCGTGTACACACCATCACATTGAAATCCGCGCTGAAATCCTCTGCCGATGACGTGTCGCGCCGTCGCCGCTATTATGACGCGGCGACAGGCGCGACGCTGTCATATAAGGAATTCCACGCATGTGTCAAATCATTACGACGCGTGCGGGGAATCCCTTTGGATGGATGGATCCGGTAAGTCTGTACAGACGAGCGGATCCATCCGTTGGTATGGATTCCAGCAGATGGATTTGTTGAGCATGTCAGCAAATATCCATCTGCTGGAAATCCATCCCAGGGGAGATTTATCTGCGGATAAATATCCGACGGAGTGTACACACCATAGGATCTATCCGCAGAAACCCATTTGATGGGATTTATCTGCGGATAGATTCTATGGTGTGTATGGGGCCTCAGATCTACATCCACTGTTTCAGGTAGGGCATGTCAGCATACAGGGCCATGACAAACTGTGCAGGGAATGCTAAAGTGGAAGAGAATTCTAGTGCTTTACTGGTTGAGGAATTAAACAGTTTTTTTTTTTTACACACTTCAAAGTTACATTACCCCAATGTGATATAAGGCATTCGCTAGGCCCAGAAAATTTCATACTCACTACAGGAATATGAGGTGGGACAGGTGTTTAAGGCCATAAACACAAGGAAATCTGAAGGTCCAGATGGACTCCCTGGGCCTATGCAGATCAACTTGCAAGGTGTTTTGCTAAGATCTACAGTAAAACAGTAATCATTATCCCAACTCCGAAAAAGTCAATCACAGAAGTTTGGAAGATTGTAGCACTGACGTCAGAGCTAATGAAATGCCCCCAGAGGCTGGTCATAAACACATTATAACAAGACTTTGTTTTATGTCAGGTAGTTTAGATCCCTATCAGTTCACATCCAGGGCAAATAGAAGTAGAGGTAATGCCATAGCTCTGGCACTGCATGGGGCACTAAGTCACCTGCAGCACTCAGAACGCTATGTAAGAATACTGTTTATAGATTATAGCTCTGCTTTTAATACTATAATTCCAGATTTATTATTTGAGAAAATGCTGAAGCTGAACCTGCCTTTTTCTGTTTGCAATTGGACAAAGGATTTTCAGATAAATTGATCACAGATAGTTTAATTGGGCAAATATGTTCCTCCCAGCCTAAATTAAGTACTGGAGCACCACAAGGCTGTGTGCTTAGTCTTCACCTCTACGGTCTATATACCTATGATTATACCCCTTAATATCATACTTTCAGCATTATTAAATTTGCAGATGATGACCACAGTAGTTGACTGTATCACTGGAGTGGATGAGGAGTCCTACAGGAAAGAGGTTGAAACAAAAAGAGGGGTTTGGGATTTTAAATGAGGTGAGTGAGATCACACATCTCCATCCCTTTCTATATGCATCAAAAAGAGGGTTTGGGACTTTAAATGAGGTAGGTCTAGCATTGGCAAAAAGATTAGTCAATGTAAGAAGACATGTTTTATTCAATACATTAAAAAACATGACATAGTAAAATAAGTACAGTTGTCCATCATATTGAATCGCTTGAAAAGCAACATGGTGGGGTAACTCGGGAATGGAGGAAAGGGGTTGGTAGACCAGTGGAAGTGTGTACTGCAAATAATTTTAATTACAAGGAAAACTAAGGAACTCATTATAGATTTCAGGAAGAATAAGTCTGACCTAGCTTGTATTTCTTGAGACTACTTAGGAAAAGTGGTTTAGAGAGGACAGTTTTAAAGACCTTCGATCATTCATCAATTGAGAACTTATTACCATATTGTATCTTAGTTTGGCACCT